>NW_028317810.1:13222500-13376800 GCF_062004578.1 Staurois parvus
TAATAACTGGTAATGATCGCAAATACAAGCACGGTTTTAAAAAACAAGATAATATTTGACCTCCTAAGGGAGGTGACAATAAGCACGTTGGGTATGTGGGGAGGTTTAGAATCACACAGGAAGATGTTGCTGCTTCTTGGAGGATCTGCTCGCTAGCCCCGATCCTTCCTTCTGCTCTATTACGGAACCAAGGAGGTGTCACTTGAGCACTAACATCACCATCAGAGACATCCCCCCATCTATGCTGCATACTGCATAGCACAATTAGGAAACGAGGTGAATAATGTGGGCAGTATCAGACAAGCAAGCACATTAGTGAGTAATTAGGATATACTCTGGGTATCAGCAAAGATGTAGAATATATAAATAAAAAGGACATAATAAAAGTGCAACCCAAAACAACCCTCTTCATAACAGAAAGTTAGAAGACCAACCCAGTCTCCTGGCAGAGATAATATAACACAGATGCATTATTAAAAGAAAATTAAAGAAAACCTGCCATGGCAACAACATGGAAACTGACATTTCTAACCTCTCCCAAAGATCTTTGCCGTTTGGCTCTCATCCTGATATACTGTCCTTCCTGATCTGCACTTGTTTCAGTTCAGTAACTTTAGGAGTAGGTCAGGACAACAGCAAGGCAACACATTTTCAGGGAGAGGGGTTGGTAATGGCAGCTCCCACACTTCACAGGTTATTTTTAATGGTAAGGCCAATCAATTCATTTGTGTTGTGAGGTTCAAAACAAACCACCTTTGAACTCAAGTTGAACATATTCATCTGTCGATCTGGGTGTAGGATAACAGCCTCCAAGAAGCTCTCTACTACACCAACAACCACCATAATTGCAGAAGCAGGAACTAGCAGGACTACAAAAGGACAATTATTCCATGCTCATGGATGCTGTGCACTATACCATGTTATGGTCTTTAACTTCAATGTGGAAGTCATTACTATAAAGGACCACAGACAAAGGCAAGCTAGGTAGTTTCTACTTAAAAAGGAGAAGTACAGCCAAAGCTTTTTTGGCTGTACTTTTCCTGTGGAGTTTGTTTTGCACTCCTGTGACCCATAACTCAGCCGGCTTAGGTTGGGGAAAGATCCCGACCTTAATGTCAGGATCCACCCTAAATACTGGAGCAGCAACTGAGAGTGGCTATGAAAACCCAGTGATCAGTGGTCATGTGATCGCTGAATTCTCACACTTAGAGCCGGCTGGGGACAGATGCAGCATCAAACCGATTCTGTATCCACCTAGGTAAATACAGATGGGGGGGGGCCCTACTTCTCTTTTAAGTGGTCCATTCTTAACAAGTAGGTTTGACTGTGGATAGCAGTGATCAGCTTCCACTTCCATCTCTACTGTGGCATTTAATAACATTATCGCTGTATTACAAAGTGGTTTTTGGGCATTGCTGATGCAAAAAATGCCCTAAAACTGCTGATTACTGCCAGTAACTGCTACTGGAGACAAGCCACTAAAAGAAGAAGAGATTATCTTGGTCCCTACTGTGAAAGAGAAAAAAAAGAAATTGCACAGTAACGCAATGCATTAGAAAAGCTCAGTTCAAAATCGAGTGCATTTAAAGCGTGTTAGCGTGTCCCAAACACAACACATGTGGTATAAACCAGTCTTAAATTACCATCTGCAACATATTTTTACATTACTGTTTGTAATACACATAAAGGAGATGCACTGAAGGAGCAAACGGACTATCCTTTTAACCCATTCAGAACCTAACATTTTATAGGGCTCTTCCCAGGGTCACTGAGCAAAGGACTGGATAGGAATGTGAAGTCTTTGTTTTACTGTTAACCAGACACACAATACCCCAGCTTTGAAAAGGCAAAATGCAATAATCCATCAAAGAGGCATTGAGACGACTCAGGAAGTTGGGAAGGAACATCAAAAGAGCCCAGTAATTCTCTTGTAATTCAAGGTGAAGCTGTGTCCTACACTTGCAGTGACACTCCAAGGCCCTGCAAATTAATCGGAGCTTAATATGTGGGACAGGTCAAGTGGCAACCCGGACAACCTTTCTTCCAAGAAAATACAGATATACATAATGACAATTCATAAATGAAAAAAATGTGTAAGAATAGGTCATTCAGTTAAAACAAATAGAGCAATAAATCAAGGATTTGAGGCAGCTGAAGTTATCTGCAAATCTTAATGTTTCTTAGCAAGGCTTGGGTAGAGGCAGGGGCTAAGATCGACATTTGCAGAAGTTGAGATTTGCACGTACTGTAAATTCAGCTCTTAGTATCCTGGGATCTACCGATCCTTTTCATATTCCACTGAAAAGAACTGCTTATTTTTTCAACTTAATCTGCATGTTTATTCTAAAGTGGCACTCTAATCACAACTTGTTCTTTTCAAAAACCTGACAGTTTAAAAGTCATCCTCACTCTACTAAAGAAAAAGTGATTATTGTTCTATCCCTTTGGGAAACTCTGCTCCCTTTCTCTCCTGATGGTCACACGCAAGGAATGGAGGTATGTTCCCCCTCAGGTACCTGAGAGAAACTGGTCAGCTGTCAAATATTTCTGCCTTCCCTAGAAACTATTAGGAAAGAAGCTGAGCTTTTAGTGAATTGCTGCAGATTTTGAAAGCGAATTTCTCCACAATAGCTATAGATACAAAGATGAATGATGGGTAGTTTTAAACGCACAGTGCTACTGCCTTTTCTGAAAAGGTAAATTCTTTATTGTGCATAGTCTGGACACAGATCCCCCTTAACCCTACCCCTCCTGGGAAACCTTTTACTGGGTCCTAACACCAGGGGGTGGGACGGACTTCCTGATCACTAAGTGGCTGTCACAGTCTGTCCCAATGGCTCCTGACTGTAAAGACCAGAAGCTGTCCGCATATGCACAGTGTGTGGGCAATGACTTGGTCAAAAAGAGGGTGTAAAAAAGAAAAAAAAAAAATCAATAAAAGTCAGCCTTAGCTGGTCTTGACACAAGACACAGACGTGAATTAAAGATGTTTTTTCAAAGCTATGCCCAATGTTTTCTATGATGTGCTTTTTGAGAAAGGTCATGTCAATGTCCTGCAAGGTCATAGGGAATATTCAATCAGATCAAGAAAAACAAACACACCACAACTGGAGGAGTAGAGCAGACCAATCTCTCTAAATTCATGATAAAATGCATGTCCACAGTATGAAAGATTTCACTATGGAGTCCTCCTATGTTGTAATTTGGGACCAGACTTTCGGGAAGTGCAGAATAACAAAGCGTGACAGGGCCGAAGGCCTCCATTTTAACATTTTTATAATTATGTCAATAGTTATATTCACTTAACTGGGTTATTTGCTCCATCATTTCCTCAAATCAGGTCACTGCCTAATTAAAATGTTGTGACAGCAAATACAGTTTAAAACAGAAAAATGATCACCTTATTACAAGTTAATTAAATGCAACATGTAAAGGCAAGTCTTGCCTGCAACAGATCAGCATAATCCCATAACTCTAATCAATGCACTATAATTGAGAAGCAGTCAATCAGAGACAAAAGAATAAAATTAAAGGCTGTCATAACATTCATTTTTTTAAACCATAAGAAAAGCAACATTTGAGCACTATACTCCAGATGTAATAAATACTTTGCAAACCTGAAACAAAAAACTCGGGTCTGTTAACATCAGCTTTAATTTAGTACTGATGCCAACTGCAGCAATTGAACAAGCTAGCACATTTAGCATATTTATTTCTGAATCATAAATTAATGAATTGCTACCTCATGTATATTATGCATAATGTAGGAAAAAAAACAGTTTAAATTTGAATCCCAGGCAAAAAGAAAAAAAAAAAAAAAACACCAATAAACTACAGTATTCATAAAAAACATTTAATTCTTGTGAGACAGCATAACTAGAAGCAAAATCAGGCTCTTTTACAGTGCACCAATGCTGACAGGCAGGGTGAGCAGAGTGACAACCTTATCAGCATACTGCTATTCCTTCACTGTCCAATCGGCAGGCTTGGGGTTTGTTCTTGACCAAGCTGTGCCGCCATTGCAATGGTGGTCAGAGAAACAGCTATTCTGCCTAGCATGGGCTCCTGAATCACAACATTCATTTGAGTTCTATACCATTGCATAGAATAAAACTATTTGCATACATTTTTACACCCTCTATGAAGCTACATTTGGAAAGTGAAACATTAAAATTGACATTACATTTACCATTACTCAATATGGATCCTCTGACAGCCTGTATGGAAGGTACAGGTAAAAGCTTACTTGGCCATAGACCTATAAATCAGGGCTTTGTCTACGCACAAAACACAATCCATCCATTGCTTCTTCCATCCTTTTTGAGATGCCAGATATTAGACTATGAAGGTTCAAGGTGAGACATCCAAACAGGAGCTGGGACTCCTTCAATACTTATTGATACAAAGCAGTAATATGGAAAGATGGCAATCAATCATATGTAAAGCTCCCTGGATTTAGCTAGACAGCTCACATGCAACTAGAACTACCAAAGTCAGATAGGAGCCCAAAACAGCTTTAGGGACTTATAAGATGTTCAATACATTTTAGGGGTAAAACATGCACCCCCTTTCCCATTTTATCAGAGCTCAGTAATGTTTGAATGGACTCAGGAAACTGGATGCCAGAGAAATCCTAAACTCTCTGCTTGGGGCAGAATTATGCCAGTGAAAGAGCTCTAAGGTATCAGACTATGGGCAACGTATGAGCACATTTTTAACCTTATAGGTCATACAATGCTTTAATCAAATTTGGCCAAGCAATCAAGAAACCTCATTGGACAAGCATGAGCTTGTAGGAGATTTGGGTGTGCCAGCATGGACTGCCTCTGTTACCATCAGGTCATGTTCAAGCCAAGGCTGATATTAGAAGCCACAGACCTCAATTAAACCCAAACTTCCCAATTACTCAACAAGGAAGTCACCGGTAGTTGATCAAATACCTGAAAATGATGATATTGTAACATATACACTCAGAATAATATCCAGTTCATATCTCTGAATGGTATTGCCTCTGGTAAAGGTATTAGTATTAAATTTCTTTATTCTTCGAACTTCAACAATATACATTTTCCAGCTTTAAAACATCTCTCAAGTTACAATGTAACCAATACTCAAAAAGTAAGATATAAAAGCCAAATATGAAAAGAGCTGTAACCACATCAGTTTGAAAACCTTGTTCATTGATGTGTTTGCCATGTTCCACCCGCAACTAAAAGGTTACATTTTAATAAGTGCAAAAGGCAAGAAGCAGCAGGATCTGAGGGGACAAGCACCGAATCAACCTGGGTGGCAGCTGGTTTCCGATATCTGGCAGCGTTCCCCAAAATCAGGCTGCAGTTTGAAATACCTGGGTATCTTTTCTCCTTCCCTCCCCAGCTCTCAGCACACTTTGCTTCTCTAAATAAACAAGGGTGGCCTTTGTTTAAACAGAGAGAGAGAGAGAGAGAGAGAGAAAAAGAGAGAAAGAGAGAGAGAGAGAGAAAAAGAGAGAAAAAAAAGAGGGAGGGAGGCAGAGGGGGTGAAATAAAAAGCTATATTACATCACCAACAGCTTTTCCGTTTTCAGTATCAATCCTGCATTGCTTTGAAGGATGTGTGTGCGAGTCTGTGAGTGTGTGCGCTTTGATCTTAGCATTTCATTCAGCCTGGAGGAAAGGTGTGGGTTTTTGAAAGGATCATTACGGCTTTGGCTGCGCAGGTTTATGCACCGCCACCCGCTTCCATTAACCATTTATACAGGTTAACCCTTCAGGAACCTCATGGGCAACTTCTGATCACATGCAAAACAGGGCAAGGATGGTTACAGTATGATCTGTCAAGAAAGTAGTTTCCAGAGCTGCCCAATCAAAAAAAGCCAAAAATTATGGAATTAATGGTTTTAATGGAATCTCAGAATATGGTTTTAAAATCATTAATTTGTACCTCCCAAGCCCCTCGTTTCGCTAGCCCCCACACAGGACAAAGTAGTTGGGTAGGGGTCAGCAGAGCACACCACAGCAATCAAATCACAGTAGTGTCCGCAGTGTGTTCAACATAGGAGATTTTTCCGGCCAGAACTCTTCGAAGATCAGTGGAGCAAGAGGTGAGATGGGTAAATATGTTTTTTTTCTTTACAAAAGAGACCTTAATTTGAAGTTTTCATTCTAGCAAAAGAGTCGATTTAAGGTTTGGTTCATACTAGTGTGATTTGTCATGCAAATTTGGACACAAAGTCACATGACAAGTCGCAGCCTATTTCAATGGCACCTGTTCCAATAACTGTGACAGAAGTTGCAACTTTAAAAATAGCTCCTGCACTTCTTTGATGCAACTTTCTTGTGACTTGAGTGCCATTGAGTGTAAAAGTCTATGAAAGTCACACCTGGAGTCGCACTAGCCTGAACAGAGCCTAAAACAGAATTCCAGCTTAACATTCTGTTAGTTATAAGGCAGATTTTTTTTGTGGACATCTGTGTCCTAGTTCAAGTGATCATAAACCCTTACATTACCCAGTGACTGGCCCCAGGTGATACACAGAGATAAAACAAATCCTACTGTACAAGTTGTAAATGTTTATCTGTAATCTTCTCTTCTCCACAACCCTTCAAAGTCTAGAATTTATAGAGCTTCTCTAAGCTTTCAAAAATAGGGGGCATGGAGTTAAAAGTACAGCTACTCTAAAGAACAATATTTACGTCTTCTTCAAAAAGTGTTTGTTGTCTGGCTACCATGTTGAGCCAATGGCTTCATTATTTTCTGAGCATAGACCTGAATAAAGTATGAGATGAGCTCTGACTTCACGATCTGCATTATTCCATGTCAATGACTTGGAAATATTTCCCCAGGAAAGCCTGAGGAACTAGTGTTTTTTTTTCTGTTTTTAGAAGAAAGTCAGGAATGGTTACCCCATATTTACCCCAGTAGAGCTTTCTTTTATGGATATTGCCTTGTGTCCAACTGTGTCACAGGGAAAGGAAGTAACAGGAAAGATCCCCAATGAGGATACAGCAATAAAGTACCTGACAAAAGCTCTAAAAATTCTCCACTGTACACAAAAGAATGCTCCTGCAGAAGTCGACTTAAAGCAGAGTTACACCCAAAAGAGGAAGTTTGAAGATTGGGTCCCCCTCTCCTCATTAAGGATTGGCACCTTTGGGGAGTTGGGGGGACGGGTACCCGAATTTGACAGGTACCCGCTCCCACTTCCGCTCGGAAACGGAAGTTGTCCTTCTACGCTCCCTCCTCGAAGTCTTGTGGGACACGTGACAGGTCCCAGAAGACGACGGGGCCATTCAGGAAACATAGCGCTACTCGCGCAAGCACAGAGGGCACCCGTCTGTGACAGCTTGCGGCTTCACAATGAAGCTGCTGGTGCCTGAAATACAGGACGGCAAGTGAAACGGGCTGCGGCGGGGGCAACGCGGGATCGTGGGACAGGCGAGTGGCTGTTTATTAAAAGTCAGCAGCTACAGTTTTTGTAGCTGCTGACTTATTTTTTTACAGAAAGAGTGGAACTCCGCTTTAACACAAATTCGGGAGGACTGTCACAGATGACACTATGTCGCCTGTCTGACAAAGGCATGAAGACCCCATAAATAATACAGACACTAAATTATATCTAATCTGACCATAAAAAATGGAAGATTGCAATAGGTTTCAGTATTTTGCAACATGTTTTTCCTAAATAAATAGGTCAATAGACTTAATTCACAAAGCTAACACACCAGGGTTGGTGGTAAAGCTTTGTGAATTAAGCCTAATGTTTGTTGCTTTTTTTTTTGCAGAGATTTTATGCAGCTAGTTTAACCCCATGTTTTAAGGTTCCCTGTGCCCCTCTAATCCCATACTTTAATTACCAAGACGCATTGCGTGATGAGTAGGGTTCCTCTTCTCTATCATTAGCATTGGGCAGGCATCACTGATGCACATATTGAGACATGTGAACTCTATTCTAAGTGGCATGCTACTGAAAACCCAGGCTACTTAATGAGGCAACCCTCATGGGGTGTTTTATTGATAGCCTGTGCTCACAGGACATAATTTAATGATGCTAGGCATCATTCAACCTGGAAGAAGAGTGGCCGCAAGATGAAGTAGAGTGTATGCGGGGTACAGCAGTGGATAAAGGTGGGTACTGCACCAAAATCCTCAGTTTTATTTCCAACAGGTATTATGCTGGCTATACACTAGTTGAAAAATCATTTGAAATCATTTTCGAATAACACTCGGTCATGAAAGCAAACAATATTGCCTTCATGTAATTACCAAAATTTCAAACAATAAATTGTTCAATGGACATAAATGAATCAGTTCTCCGTTTGTTTTGTCAAATATGCGCAATACAAACAGTTCGACTTTTAACGGGTGAGGAACACATTACCTTTTAAATTTTTCATCTTCGGCAGAATGTATCCAAAACATTCTTTTTTATTTTTTTTGGCTCAAAAAAGGCAAAATTGCTTTTCTACTTGTGCCCATGAACTGCGCGAAAAACGAATGAACTGTCCAAATGATGGACTTTCGGATGATTTTTCATCTAGTCAGTGTATGGCCACCACTAGGAAAGTAGAAAAGTATTTATTTAGGAAAGCTGGAGTTGGGCCTAAACAAAAACAGTGCTTAGCAGAAATACTCAGTTCTGACTACAGCAGGCTTACTGAATTAGTAAAGAGCAATGTGCAAACAATCAAAATTCCCTTTTATAAATCTGACTTCAGTGAAGAGAAATCCAATGGGATGCTTTTGGTTAATGCTTGCCGTACAACCTTTTTATGTAAGCCCACTTCTAAATGTTACCAGTGTTCAACTATTTCATCAACAGAACAGCAGGCAGATAATAAATTGGGATCAAAGATTTTCATCCATAGAAGTAGTTTTGACAAATTCAAAGTGGTTCTATTAATTTGATATCTTGGCCAATTCTAACATAGATTAAAGGCTTTTTTTACAAAAAAAAAAATTTTTCAGCACAAAAGTTTGCATGGAAAATATTTAGTGTGAGTAAAGACAGGATTTTTCCTGTGCTTCAATGGCATGTTTGCACTCCATTTACCAGGCTAGGAAAGTTGATGAGCAAACAGTGCTACTAGGGTTCCAATGAACCTTCTGCTAAACATATCGAACAATGCCTGCAAAAAGGTTTGGCAGATTACAGGCCAACTCCAAAGAACAAGTTAAAGCCAAACTGTAATCAGTGCAAAAATATTATTTTTAGTTTTCAGAGGTCTCATTATAAATTGCTGTCTGACCTGTATAACAAAAGGCTCCGCTGCCACTCTCCAACTACATACAGCCCCTGCAGAAGCCTGTGGCCACTTTGCACAGCAGCACCTGTGGACATAAATAACCTGGCCAATGTCACCCCATCCTTAGAGCACAGAGGCATTACTGAGTGGAAGGAGTATGGTAATGTTAAGAAGTCTAAAGTGGACCATTCCAATTTTGGCTGGTTCCCAAGGAACCAGCGGTTGACTGTCAGCCATCTCCTGCGCAATATCCCTAGATCGAAAAAAAAAAGTTAAAAAAGGAGCAGGGTTGAAAATTGTCAGCTGAACAGCAACTGCATCCAATCAGATGCAGCTGCTGTTCAGGTATTTTGACAACTGGTGGGGCCAGCTGTTAAAGGATACATTCAACATTTGGAACGTGTTACATGTTCCACCCATATTTAGGGTGGAACATGTAACATGTTTCAGCTCCTGCCATCACTTCTGCCAATATCCCCCACTCTGCGACAGTAGGCGGGGGATCTTCTCTCCATACCTGCAGGCACTTTTTGAAAGCAGAGTCATTCATTGAGTTTACCATGAGTGAATAGACTACAATTATCTTACGCCATTGCGGCTGATGGCTTGTAGTTCTCAATGAACTCTGAAGGCACTGGTGTGTGCACCTTTGTAGTTCATTGATTCTTGCTGCTCTCAAGTAACTGCCTGTACGAAGTATGGGCAGACAGCTCTTTTGAAAGTCTGCAGGAGCTCTGCATTGCACCCATGATCTGCTGATCGTGGGAACAATGCTCTGCGGGCTCCCTTAAAAAAATAAAAACAATAATAATAATAATATAGTGTAGTGTGAATGGTGGAATGTTAGATTTATTGCAGACTGAACAAAAAAATAAAAAAATCTGTGTGTAAGAGGCAATGTAGTACTCTGCTATAGGCTTTACTAAATCCTTCACCTGGACCAGTACTATTAGAAAATTCTGTGAATGTAGTTTGGGAGAATTCTCTTCACTTGCTGTCTGCGTCTCGCTGGGGAGATAGGCCTACATTTCCTTTGCCAAAGACAAGGCAAGCAGAGGAGAGCTGTCCAAAATGACAGAATATCCTTTTTTTTTTGGTGACAGCTCAAGATTGTTGAATTTCCAGTCACTTTCTGTACAAAAAACAATAGTCACTAGGACCAATAGTGAGCTTGGAACTCCATAGTAGGTAAAAAGTAGCAAGCTTTTAACAGGACCTTCCTCTCATGCTTCAATGTGAACACGGGAGGTGCATGGACAAAATGAACACTGCACATTAGCAAAGGGTACAGGCAGTCCCTGGGTTACCAACAAGATAGGTTCTGTAGGTTTGTTGTTAAGTTGAATTTGTAAGTAAGTTGTAACAGATACATTTAAATAATGTAACTCCAGCCAAAAAATTATTTTTAGGTTTTGGATATCTAAGGGAAAGGTTATCTGGCCATGCAGTGATGTGGGATTGCCGACAGATCCTCTGAACAGTAGGTGGCAGCATGCAGCGAGCAGCAAGATGGCCGCTTGGCGGTTCTTCGGGACCAGCCTTATGCCACGCTGCCTCCGTTCTTAAGTAAGAGCAGTATGTAAGTCAGATGTTTGTAACCGAGGGATTGCCTGTATATGTATGCTGTGATGTGACATCTCTCATTTTAAATAGAATTCCAAAGCACATATACAAGTCAAATTCACACTAATCTTTGTGGGTCGTGGTGTGCTACTATTTGTTTGGGCACTGAAGGGTGTTGACATTCCCAATCAAAATGAAGGCAACTCATATCAACACATGAAAAAACACACGTCCGTCAATGTAGTCCGTATGAGCCCTTTAAGGCAAAAGTAACAACTAGACTGGTTTGAGTTTCTTAAGACTTCTCAAGGGTATTGCTGAGGTCTTTCTTAATTAGACCCCTACCTGTCACACAGTGGGCAATGGAACCCAACCTGTGCTTTCCCCAGAACAATGTTTAAGGAAACCTAGACAAGGCTAGCAATGTAAATGCTTGATCCAGGACAGTGATTCAACAAGCACTGAAGGAAGGAGAAGGGTGACCGCTGTCATACACAAGCATTTTGGACCACCTTATACTTCTCCACCCTTGCCATATATATCAGATTATTTGTCAACTACAATGTCAAATCTAGTAGATATGAATAGTTCCAATTATGGCCATAAAAGCCATACAAAAAGTAGCATATTCACACCACCGCTGCCCTTGAGGAATTGAATCCCCACCCTGACCATTTGATATTCAACCGTAACTGATCAGCCTCAAAAGACTGTAAAATATATATAAAAGGCCACTTAATTCACAGCAGCTTTAAAAAATACCCTAAATTATTTTAAGCCTAAAAATGACTAAACAACAGAGAACAATGGGCTGTGCTTGGATCATAAGTGAATGTAGATTTAGAAAGGTTTTCCTCTAGAAACTCCCACTCCGCCATCAATTTAATTTGTCAAATTGGACAAGCAGAAAGAAATCCCATGTCGTATCCTGTCTTCCAACACACCTATTTCGCATATTTAAAAAAAAAAAGTTGGAGCTCCACAAAATATGGTTTGCAGGCCATGCCCAGACCACAGACAAAACATGTCACTCAAGTAACTTGCAACAAATAATTATATGTAATAGAAACATGAGCCACAGGGGACTCCTAAACCTCAGTGAACCCTATGATCCCAATAATCATAGTGAAGAAAAGTCTTAAAGCCAAGAATAAAATAAACACAATGATACATATCTAGAAATGTATGAACTTCATCACACGATACCAGATCTTTCAACGAGAATGAAAACTAGAGACTAGTCACCCTCTGAGACTGCACATTACTGGAACTGTCTTCAACTTTTATCTCTGCCTCAGCTGATTTTGATGTGGTGCATCCAAGGTGAAAGAATTTGTTGGCTAGTTACAGATCATGAAACATGCAGAAAATATAAGTATATAAATTAAAAGAATGTTCAATTTCCATAAGTACTTATGTACAGTACTTTTACAAGTCCTAAAACAACTTAATCCTATAACCTACCAATTATGGATGCAGAGAGCTTAATGGAATGGCCTGCATGGTTCTCCACGCCATCTTTAAAGTAGACCTAAAGTCTAAAAGTAAATGAGCATAGTCCCAAGAGGATGAAATGAGAGCTTACAATGCGTTGTCGTACACCTCACATTACAGTGCTGGTCCTGGCAACTGCCTGGACCGCATCTCAGGAGAGTCACATGCTCCCCCCACAACCGGAAGCATGGGGTATTTTGCAGTGGCTCAGACACGGTAGCGTGAAATCCAAGGAAAAGTTAGGTTGACCCTAGTCAAATGATCAGTAATATTTCAATGAAATGTTGGCTAACAAAAAGTGCAATCACAACTAATGAATGAAACAAGCGCAGTTTCTGGAAGCTTATATAGACAAACTGAACGAGGTTACAATCCACTGGAGGGTTTCTTCTTTTCTTTTTTTTTAACTTTGTTTCAATATGCAACCATTGAATATCCAAATATGTGTTTTGGTGCACTTTTCAGTTATTATATTATACATAAATTGTACTAACAGTTCCTTGAAAAACAGCTGGATATGTACGGTTCTTAAAAGAGAAACCTATTAAGCAAAAAAACAGCACAAATCGGCTCTACATGTTTTGATGAATTATGGTCTGCTTTTTAGTAGCTGAATCCCTGGCATGGTATTTTACGCTCGATGTGTCTGATGTTGTAGCCAAGGTTTCCAACGCCCATGTAAAGAAGCTGTTTGGGAATCTTTCGATCTTAGGGTTACAGATCTTGGGAATCCTGCCAGCTTTGTGCAAACAAATATACATATATATATATACTCATACATACACACACTAATTTTTTTTTTTTTTTTTTTTTAACCACATGGTGTCTGTGACTGGAGTCAATTTACTCAGCTTTGCTTTCAAGGGGAGGTAACTCAACTCCACTAGAAAGGATGCTTTGGCTTCCCAGGCTGGTGCAATCCAATCTGGAGCGGGGGCTTTGCTCAGGGTGTTGCCTTTCTCACAGTATGCAGCGTACAGGCAGCAGCCCCAGGCACTCATTTACGAGAGCGAACAAGTGCTTTGATAGCCATGAAAAGCAGGACATGGCAGTCAGACATGTTGGAAAGAGCATTGTAAAAGATACTGAGAGAACTCATACCTCAGGCAACCAGGTTTCTGCAATCTAGTTGACTGCAGTTTAAAAAGCTTCAATACTTTGACTACACTGATGCCCAGAATATGAACATTAAACCATTCACATATTTTTAACAAGCAGTCAAATTTAAAAGAGAAGTGTGGGAATATAAAAAAAACAATCAATCATACTCGCCTAAGCTATATCTCTCCCCCACCACCTCTAATAGAGAGAACTGAGTGATCAAAATGATCAAAGACCGCTGGTTGTCCAGTTCTCGGTCTTCAGTGAGCAGACAGCCAATGACTCTCAGTCACTGGCTCTCTGCTCTGCCCCGCCAGCACTCACTGGAGCTCCAGGCTGTGGAGGGGGTGGGAGCAGCGTGCTGAGAGGCTGAGCCATGCATCTGAGGTGGATCCCGACATTAACGTCATGATCCCTTCAGGATCTGGAGCGGTGGAGTGATATCAGCAGACTTCAGCCCGCTGTCGGCTAAATCTGGGTCACTGGAGTGCAGAACCAATTGTGACCCAAAAAGGAGAAGTAGGGCCAAAAGAGCTTTCAAGGCCCTATTAAGTATTTATTGGAAAGAATCAACAAAAAAATGTATTTTCCATATTTTCCACAGGTTACCCTGTGTTCTGTCAACATAACATCAGCTAAAATGGCCCTCAACCTGGTTCTGAGCCTCCCAAAAGTACTGAAATGTGTTCTGAAGCAATCATAACCTAGAAACATGGGCTCCCCTGACACTGCCCAAACCAAAAAAAAACAAAAAAAAAAAAAAAAAACACACAGATCATAATCTCTAAAGGAAATGTATGGTATTTGTTTTATTCATTATGGTCATGATAAAAAAAATAATATCTTAAAATGTAGGCTAGGGTTAAATACAGGAAAACTATTTTTTGTACATTTCCCCATGTTTTATCTCCTTAAATGCCCTGCAAGTACCAAAAATACCTGGTGATCTGCCTGAAATGCACTCGGCTCCCAAGTCCTGTTTTGGGCTGACAACACACACATTTTGTCAGCCCTTAGCCCTGGTTCACATCTGTGTGGTCGTGCAGGCCACGATCTGCATGGGCACGAGAGCCCATTCATTTGAATGGACTCCCGTGCCCCGGGACACACAGGGAAGAAGTCCATGCACTACTTTGGAAATCGCAGGCTGCACGGGAACTGAGGTTCCCAGTACGGTTGCGATTTCCAGTGTGGGTCGACGTGCCATTAAAATTAATGGCACCTGCCTGCGGGTCCCACATTCCTCTGTGTGGGTGGTGTGGTTGCAGGCATTTGTGCAGGTCCCGCAGCTGCACCACTTGCACAGATGTGAACCGAGGGTTACAGTTTCTTGGTGCTCTGCGAATCCTTTGTTTTACAAATACAAATTTTAATACGTGACAAAGACTGTACATACAAAGTAAAACAGATATAAAACCATTATTAAAAGTTCTTAAACTTTAAAAGTGACCTGAAACCACAATAGTTTCCCTATAATGAAAAAACAAAGATTCACAAGGATGGACAATTCTCTAGTTCATGGTACCACCATACGCACTCCTGACACAGTTACCAGTGCTTAATGGAAAGCTCCCTATCGCTACCTTTGATTGGAAAGTTCCCATCATGTGATTGCCGCAACAGCCAATCATGGCGGTCACATGATCATAAACACCATCCCACCTTCTGGCATCAGAAACGCCTTAGAGGGCAAGCGTTAAGGTTCTCCAGGCCGCAATTGTGGATTAATGCACTGTATGTGATGTCTCCAAGAGATGGCCCATAGCCCAAAACATTAGGGAGGAATATGGAAAGTGATACCACCTTTTCCTCTACATTTTGCAGAGTTAATGAGCCTTAAACCCTTGGGCTTTAAAGAACAACTCCGGGATATCACTCATTAGTACACTCTCCTACATAAAACACTAAACAGTTAACAACATTTTGAAAATCGCTACCGAGGAGAAAAGTCCAATTGCATTTTCATGACTTCATCTCTGTAATTCAAAAGATAACAGCTTCTGTTTTGCCAAAGAGGTGTAACAGCAGGGATTACATCATATCCTCTCCTCTCTCTGCAGTAAAAAAACTACAGTTCCCATCAACGACAGGAAATTGTAGAGAATGTGGACAGGTACACTAGGCCTGTACATGCTGAATGTGTCTGAGAGTCTTGACCTGCCCACCACTGCAAGTGGGGCTGAATTACATCACTGCTTCCTGAAGAAAGAACTACAGAAGGGATGTGCCAAGACCAGGGGCTGGCAGATTGGAGGCATAGCAGCCACCGGTCTTACAAACAGGAAACCAAAAGAGAATTAATGGTTTGATTTGAAAATTTAATAGGCTATTTCAGAGCAACTACTGAGTGAACCAGAAGATAGATGACATCTTCAGTGTAGGTAAGAAATCAGCAACAAGGACATGTAAAGATGTTTTTACCCAGAGTTCTGCTTTAATAATCTGGCACTGGAACATATTTCTGTAGGCACATGGATGCAAATGTAGTCAACCAAATTACCAAGGGTTCAAAGAAACTTTCAATCCCTACTGTAGTAAAAGGGATGGTCTCCTGCACCTGCTGATGGATTGATGGGCAGCATTAGTGGCGCAGATGGCAAATTGTGTGCCTGTGTATGCATATAGATCAGACAGATATAAAGTTATTTTTAATAATGGTTAAATGGCCTCCAAATATTAATATTGTGATTATCTTACAAGAACATACATTTGTAAACACATTCCTGGTAAAGCCTTTCATAGACAGGGGTATGTAGAGAGACATTTGACACACATTTCAACAATGTGCTTAGAACTACAAAGACAAAAAATCAGCAATATTAATTATCACAAACCTATAATATTTTTACAGCAAAAAGGAGCCAGACAACAACTTGTTCAAAAAGTTCAAACACAGTTTGGCGCCTGCATTCCGAGTACAGCCGCTGTATCTTTTTGGCTCCTGGGTATTAAACTGAATGCAAGCGTCACCTTATAGCTGGGGTACTGCAATGTAATTGTATATGATGCAAGGTGAATTAATCACTTTATTTTATCTTTCCTTTCTTTAATCCATTTTTATCCCAAAACTATGTTCCCAAGCTCTACCTTTCTACTAAAACCCAATGAATGTAAGCCCAGGCTTGTTGTTCAGTGGGAAGATGCTACAAATGCACATTTATGACTTTATTCAGCCTCTGAGACAAGTTTACAGTACAGGATGATGCATTCACATTATTGTAAAATCGGTAAATCTGAGTTTATGTTAGATTAAGATGTACTCAGTGACACGACCTGATCAGAGAACAAAAAAACAAAAAAACTAAAACACACCTACTGCACAGAATGACAAATTCAGATATCCCAATTGCCAAGATCCTGCTGCAATCCTGATATTTTCAGCAGTGTAAATTAAAACTAAATAACACATACACACACTTTTTTTTTAAAATATATTCCTCAATAGCCACCAAGAATATATATCTACTTCGTGTGCACCAAATGCCTTTGCAAATCCAGTTATTACCTCGTAAAAGTAGCAGTGACAGCACTTTGCTGTAGATGGCCTGTGCAGGGAGCAGAACAGAAAAACATTTATGGTAGGATTACTGGGCATTTTAGACTGAAAAGCTTAAACAAAAAAAAAATAACCTTAATGATTTGTCAATAACATTTTCAGGGTTGCATGGGACATTGATTGGGTTTCCATTTACTTTAAAGCACACAAGTAATATAAACTTAAAAAAAAGTGATTTAAAAGCCTGGTTGTAAAGCCTGAAGGTTTTTCACCATCATGCATTCTATGCATGAAATAAAAAACCTTCAGTACGCACCCCCCCCCCCCCCAAATACTTACCTAAGCCCAATTGCAATCCAGCAATGTACACGAGAGCCTCAGCTCTCTAGGGACTCCCATTCCTCATTGGCTGAGAGAGCAGCGGGAGCCTTTGTCAATCACTGCCAGTGAAGAGGCAACAGGGGCAGGGCCAAGCCCCATTCTGAGTGTCTTATGGACACAGAGCGTGGCTCGGGAACAAGCAAGCACGAGTGTCTCTATAGCAAGCGGCTTGCTATGGGGGCACTCAGCAGGGGGAGGAGTGCTGAGTGACAGCGGGAGACCCGAGAAGAGGATCGGGGCTGCCCTGTGTAAAACCCTTGCACAGAGCAGGTATTTTTTTTTGTTTTTAATTTAAAGCTTTAAATATCACTCTAAGGAAAAAAAAAAGAAAAAAAAAAAAGCACAACTTGAAGGAAACATTCAGAAGAAGGTCTCCCGCACATGGGCGCTTTTGCCTGTACAGTGTAAAAAACCAGGTGTAGTTCAGTGGTCAGGAGGCATGAGCGATACATACAGCCCACTGCTTGTAACCTGTCAAAATTAATGATTAGCAGAAACATACAGCATCTGTACACTGTTATAGGGACGTGTGCCCCAAACAGAGGCGGACTGACCATTTGGAAACTCGGGCACTGCCTGAGGGCCCGGGGTCAGTAGGGGGCCCCATGAGATGCCCCTGGTACCTTTTTCATTGGCTTTTTTGAGTTTGGGCAAGGACACAGGGGCCCCATGATCCCCTATTGCCCAGGGGCCCCATGAGTTGTCAGTCTGCCCCTGGCCCCAAACATGAATTTTCTGTGCGGACTCTATATGCATACAGCTGTCAGCAAGTGCTCAGGACAGCATATAGTCACAAGATATTTCAGCCCATCATTGGTTTTGACAGCTCCTTGCAGCGGGCTTTATGCACCACCTGTGACTCCTGGGTTCCACAATACGCCTAGTTTTCACACTATATGAACAAAATAACCCATGTGCATGAGGCCTTACAGTTGTATACATCATTTGGTTCTCTTTTTATACAGATGATCCAGCTTCATCTATCGCCATTCTATTTCAAATACATTCGCTTTTTTTCCCCCAGTTTTTCCAAAAATGTTGCGTTTTGTTCTCAATGTTCAAAAGCCTGATCACTTTGTATGTAGTTTGCCAACCAGTAGATTACTGCAAATTCAACAAGCAAACCAGAAGTCACACACCTGGTTCAATTCCCCCTTCTTCAGAAATGCACCCCCCAAGTGATGAAAAACAACAATTTTCACAGAGTCTGGCTACAGAGATCCTCAGCATTAAGGGATGAATGACAGCAGAAGTCACCGTTTCCATACATCTTATTTCCATGTGTTTATTTCTTTACAAGAGCCAGGAACCTTCACTTACATAAAGAATCATTCTGTGTCTGTAGCCTTAAACCCAAGATGACAAAGTTAAACTGTAGCAGCCAGGCGACAGACAATAAAAATAATTAAATAAATAAAATCCCTGCTGGGGTTATCTAAACCTGCCTATAAATATTTGAAGAACATCAAAGGCGGCGCTGTTAAATTAAAAATGCTGTCACAAAGATAGAAAGCGGCCTCTGGCGCTGCCAGATTCAACATGCAAGAACCTCTGATCCCTGAACCGACAGGCAACATTGCAACCTGAGACACCCTGAAGGGGGCTGGGGGGGGCACCATTAAGGAAGTAATCAGGAAAAAAAAGAACTTATAATGAGACTAGACATGGAGTTGCTGTCTTGAATTTTAAATGCCCTTTTAAAAAAGAGATCATGACTGTCTGTACTCTTTATCTCCCCTGTTAGTGCATGACATAGGTCTCATCATACTTCATAGTCCTACATTAGAGGTCTATTTATAAAGGTTTTCACCAAAGACTCACAAGATTTACACATTTTTCTAACAGGATTAAAACTGTGAATCTTGGGTGAAACCATTTCCATGAAGACTCCCAACACGTATACATGTCCTGCTTTGTCTAGCGGTACCTACTACAGCAATTTCCAACATCTACAAGGATCCTACAGGTATGGCACATGTATACTCAAAGCTGGACCAATGTAACTATATAAAAATTGCCATACCTAAAATGACAGCTTTAAAACTCAAACCCAGGAATTACAAAATCAGGTCACTCAAGAAGACATGTGGCCACTCAATGAAGCTGGACGAGAAACTGTTCAACCCTAAACAGCGTAAGAGGTTATTTGCAGTCAAACAGTAAGGATGCGGAACTCCCTTCCACAATTAGTGTTTCAGTGGGAAGTGTTAATTTAAAAAACGTTTTGATGGGCATCTCATTGAACACAATATACAGGGTTATGGGAAGTGGTAGAGTCATAAACACACACACAAACACTCAACTGGATGGACTGGTGTCTATTCAACCTTACCAGTTATGAAAACTACAAAAAATGATCCTTGCAGTGGATCCCCTTAAACAATAAGCATTTAATGCTCACTAGCAGATGAGGAGTACGGTAATCATTACACCTTATTCGTCATGTCAGCAGGCTCCCTCCATTTGTGCGATTGCTCCCCTGAAGCCTCTTCTGTAAGAGCCTCGAGGCAGCAGTGACACAATGATGTCCTCCAGCCCTGCACTTTAGTCAAAACAGTGATGGATCTCCCACAATCCAAAACAGAAAAAGCACCAGGTCCTGCCAGAGCAGAAGACAAAGCCAAGTATAATATCTTATTGCTCATCCACAAGAGTTAACAAGCATTTAACTCTTGCATTGTGGAGGCTGCGTTGCAAGGGTACTTTTTTGTAAATCATGGCATTCAGCTTTAGGTCTACATCCCATTTGTGTTCTTCTCTGACACTTACTAGTTAGAGGCTTAATAGTTGCAAGCTTGCATCACCATAGTCGTGGGTCTAAATGTCATTAAAAGACAAATCTGCATGAAGTCTGTATGTTTTTTAAGTATCTGCAATAATTTGCCCAGACAAGCAAATGTAGAATACCTAATGACTTTCACCCAAACGTAGGCTAAAGGAAGTACCACTGGTGAGGTTTATTTGGGGACATTAGATTGTAAGATCTTCAAGAACATGGCCTAGCTTAAAGCAAGACTTCATCCAAAAAGGAAAAGTTCAGCTTTAAGTCCTCCTCGCCCCCTGCTCTACCTTAATTGGCATGTCATTGGGGGAAGGGAGCAAGTACCTAGTTTTGACAGGTACCCACTCCCACTCGGATCCAACCAAAAGTTCTCCTTCCCCCCTCCCTCCCGTCTTCTGGGACATGTCGCAAGTCCCAGAATACTGCAGGACCGTTCGCAAAGGGCAGCATAGCTTGCACAAGTGCAGTGGGAAACCAGCTGTGAAGCCAAAAGCTGCATATCCCACAGTTAGGATGTTGGCACAGAAATCTTGAAGGCTAGTGAAGAACTAGCCTGGATTAGGAATGCGCTGGATCCCTGGACAGGCAAGTGTCCTTTTATTAAAAGTCAACAGCTACAGGATTTGAAGCTGCTGACCTTTAATTTCTTTTTTTTCCCCCCAGAGTGAAGAAACACTTCAAGCACACAATATTCTCCAATTTTTATGCTAGAGAAATAAAACACTCAATTTTTTTAAATTCAATTCTGCATTTTATAACCAGCAAATAAGCAGCATTTAAATTATACTGTGAAGACCAAAAATACAAATCTGTAATGTATAAATATGTCTTCCATGAAGTCTAGCGCGAGGTAGTACCATTCACCCACACAGTCATTTCAAATATAGAATTCCTCAAGTGTAAATGTCTATGAAAACATATGAAGGAAGACGGATTAAAAAGAACACAAGCTCACACTTTTGGACCCATGTAGGCTGTTGGCACTGCTTCACACAAAGGGGAACCAGAAGGCAACTGTGCTTAAAATCAAGGAAACTAGACGCCCAGAGGTGGAAAATACTGTCTGAGCTACAAATGCCGACCCATCTCCTCCCATCAATTCACAAAATCTACAAGCTGTACTTAAGTCCCATTTTTACCTTCCGTAAATAGAAAACACTGTTTATTTAAAAACATGCTTTGACAAAATGTGGTCTCCATCCAGGGAAAATTGCTATGTACCAATAGACAATAATGAAAACTGAACAGATCTCTGATATTATAGATGTCTGTACAAGACATGGGGGAAAAAAAATGAATCCAAAACCAAATTACATGCCAACTCTGTCTCATAGGCAGGGCTGGATTATATGCCACTTGTGAGTCTGCATCTAAGGCAGTAAAGTAAGGGGGGTACATCAGCACCTCAAAACATACACGTTTTAATGATCTGTTTTAGTTTATTTCTCTCTGGCCACCACTGGACATTTGCAATTTTAAAACTTTAATCTGCAGGGCAATTTCATGGGGGGGGGGGTTAGACAAAGAATATTGAGGAGTCAGGAGTCTTACTATAATTTTTTTTTGTTGTTTGTAGGTTTAGATCAGGGGTCTCCACACTTTTTTTAAAAAAGGGCCAGTTTACTGTCCTGGCCCTTGTTGTGTCAGTGGAAGGAATAGTACCTAATCATTGGTGTCAAAGGAAAGAATAGTGCCCCATCATTGGTGTTAGAGGGAGGAACAGTACACCATTGTTGGTGTCAGTGGAATGAATAGTACCCCATCATTAGTGTCAGAAGAAAGAATAGTGCCCCATCATTGGTGCAAGTAGGAATAGTGCCCCATCACTGGTGTCATTTGGAAGGAATAGTGCCCCATCATTGGTGTCATTTGGAAGGAATAGTGCCCCATCATTGGTGTCATTTGGAAGGAATAGTGCCCCATCATTGGTGTCATTTGGAAGGAATAGTGCCCCATCATTGGTGTCATTTGGAAGGAATAGTGCCCCATCATTGGTGTCATTTGGAAGGAATAGTACCCCATCATTGGTGTCATTTGGAAGACTAGTGCCCCATCATTGACATCAGTAGAAAGACTAGTACCCCCTCATTGGTGTCAGTGGATGCAATAAAACCTCATTATAAGTAGAAAGGAACAGTGCCCCATTACTGGTGTCAGTAGTTAGGAATAGTGCCCCATCATTGGTGCCAGTAGGAATAGTGCACCATCATTGGTGTCAGTGGAAAGAATAGTATATCATCATTGGTGCCAGTGGGAAGAATAGTACACCATCATTGGTACCAGTGGGAAGAATAGTACACCATCATTGGTACCAGTGGGAAGAATAGTACACCATCATTGGTACCAGTGGGAAGAATAGTACACCATCATTGGTGTCAGCTGAAGGAATAGTACCTCATCATTGGCATCAGTATAAAGGAATAGTGCCCCATCATTGGGATTAGTACCCCATCATTGGTGTCAGTGGAAGGATAATACCTCATTGTTGGTATCAGTAGAAATAAATAGTGCCCCATCATTGGTGCCAGTAGGAATAATGCCCCATCACTGGCATCAGTAGGGAGAATAGTACAACATCATTGGTGTCAGCAGAAGGAATAGTACCTCATCATTGGTGTCAGTAAGAAGAATAGTGCCCCACAGTAGGTGTCAGTGGGAGGAAAAGTGTTTCTTAACAGTGAGAGAAACAGTGCCCCAAGGGCAGTATAAAAGGTAAGCAAGGTGCCGCATCTGGACCCTGGGCTTCAGTTTGGAGACCACTGGCTTAGATTTTAAAAAGTAGAATCTTTCAAACGGACATTATAAAAGTTATTAGGTGTATCTAGAGCAGCATGATGTCTAAATATGGGGAATCATTTTGGCAAAGCAAGCTTACTTGACAAAAAACATGGACCACCCAGTTAAACTGATTGAAAAAAAAAAAAAATCAAACTGTAGTAGGACTGTGTTCAAACGTGTGCCTTTGTTTGAATAAACGTTATTAAACCTTTACAATCATAACAAGTATATGGTATAAAATCCAATTTTAGAAATTCTGCAAAATAAAAGAGCAGCATCTCCACTAGTAGATCATGTACAGAATCACACAGTTTGTCTTTGCTGTTTTCACACATTGCTTTTCATGGGTGGTGCTATTTCTGTGCTTTTTGCTGTGACATTATTCATCTCAATGCTGGAACTACAACAAAGACACAGATTTAGATCTCGTAACGAGGTTCCAAGTCTGAAACATGGAACATTATATTGTCATGCATAGGTTTAGATTCAGGTACCACTAAATTTCTCTCTAAGGACTCATTATGTTGGTTACTTGTGTATGGAATAAAGAGAGACAAGATGGAAAGAAATAATGTTAATTGGCTCCAATGAGGACAGTCAGCTTGCAATCTGTGCTGCTAAAGGACAGCTGGGAACAACTGCATGCATGGATGGTTCCATTTAGGATGATGTAAGAAGGGCATTTGGGTATTACATCTTACAGTTGACTACTAATATTGTATTTTTTCTATTATTATCTAAACATGATGCTCCATTATAAAAATGGAAGCAACGGAGAAATGAGCCACCGTCCATGAAAACCCAAATCCAATTTAATTTTCCCTCTGCAGTTAAAGGTTAGGATAGACTGGCATCGGGATGTACTGGCTTAGGACATACTAGACAGACAAAAAAAGCACTAAAACACTGCTCCATGTGATACATGTCAGAGGCAAAACACAAGAATCCATATACACGGACTTTAGTAGATGAGTGCTAAAATAGCAGTAGTTCTATTTGTGATCGTGCTCCAGGTAATCAGCAAAGCACTACAAGGCACACGACGAGCAGACCACAGACAGAAGGATGCATTCAGTGTTTGAGCCAAGCAGCTACACAGTGCAGTCATACGTGTGAGGATTGCCTTGGTTTTACTAACATATAGTTGTGGCCAAAATTATTCAACCCCCAATGCTGTAAAGGGGTTTAGGGACTATAGTGTACATTTGGAATTGTATTCAGAATCAAATCCTACAAGGACGTTGTAACTACCCAAATGCAACTAAAATGACATCAATTGTTTATGTAATACAGTAGTAAATGGTTCTTATGTGGTTTCTTCATTGCCACAATTATTCAACCCCTTAAAGACTACCACTCTGAAGAACAGAGGTTCATACAGGTGCTTTCCATCAGGTATTGAAAACACCTGTGGATGTCACCGAGCAGCAATCAAGCATAATAAGCACCAATTAGGCAGCTTTAAAATGACTGTGATACTCAGCTCCTTCTAGACATTTACTGGTGTGGTTACAAACATGGTGAAGGCAAGAGAATGGTCCAGGAAGACAAGAGAAGAGGTGATTTCTCTTCACAGGAAGGGCAATGGCTATAAGAAGATTGCAAAGATGTTAAACATACCAAGAGACACCTTAGGAAGCATCATTCGCAAATTCAAGGCAAAGGGCACTGTTGAAACGCTACCTGGTCGTGGCAGAAAGAAGATGCTGACTTCGACTGCTGTGCGCTACCTGAAGCGTAGAGTGGAGAGAAGTCCCCGTGTGACTGCTGAGGAACTGAGAAAAGATTTGTCAGATGTGGGTACAGAAGTTTCAGCCCAGACAATAAGACGCACACTGCGTAATGAAGGCCTCCGTGCCAGAACTCCCAGGCGTACCCCCTTGCTGTCTCCAAAGAATAAGAAGAGTCGACTGCAGTATGCCAAAAGCCATGTGGACAAACCACAAAAGTTGTGGGATAGTGTTCTGTGGACTGATGAAACAAAATTAGAACTGTTTGGGCCCATGGATCAACGCTATGTTTGGAGGAGGAAGAACAAGGCCTATGATGAAAAGAACACCTTGCCTACTGTGAAGCATGGTGGAGGGTCAATCATGCTTTGGGGCTGTTTTGCTTCTGCAGGTACAGGGAAGCTTCAGCGTGTGCAAGGTACCATGAATTCTCTTCAGTACCAGGAGATATTGGATGGAAACGTGATGCAGTCCGTCACACACCTGAGGCTTGGGAGACGTTGGACCTTTCAACAGGACAATGATCCCAAGCATACCTCCAAGTCCACTAGAGCATGGTTGCAGAGGAAAGGCTGGAACATTTTGGAGTGGCCATCGCAGTCACCAGACTTAAATCCGATTGAGAACCTCTGGTGGGACTTAAAGAAAGCAGTTGCAGTGCGCAAGCCTAAGAATGTGACTGAACTGGAGGCCTTTGCCCATGAAGAATGGGCGAAGATACCCGTAGATCGCTGCAAGACACTTGTGTCAAGCTATGCTTCACGTTTAAAAGCTGTTATAACTGTAAAAGGATGCTGTACTAAGTACTAAGATTGAATGTCACTTGGGGGTTGAATAAAACTGATAATGCTGTGAGCACAGAAAAGACATTTGTGGTTATTTCATTATAACTGTTATGTTATATTTGTCTGACCTACAAGTGCCTCTTTAATGTAAATGTAAGCAAGATGACTGAATGATCAAAAGCAATGTCAAACTGGCCAAAACACTCAATTTCAGTGGGGGTTGAATAATTTTGGCCACAACTGTATAACAACTGAACATTCAAAAATGTATTATTCAAGATGACAGGTACAGCAGAAAGAGCATCAATATTAGGGTACTCATAGACCTAAAAGACATCAATATCAAGGTACTCATAGACCTGAAAGACATCAATATCAAGGTACTCATAGACCTGAAAGACATCAATGTCAAGGTACTCATAGACCTAAAAGACATCAATATCAAGGTACTCATAGACCTGAAAGACATCAATATCAAGGTACTCATAGACCTGAAAGACATCAATGTCAAGGTACTCATAGACCTAAAAGACATCAATATCAAGGTACTCATAGACCTGAAAGACATCAATATCAAGGTACTCATAGACCTGAAAGACATCAATGTCAAGGTACTCATAGACCTAAAAGACATCAATATCAAGGTACTCATAGACCTGAAAGACATCAATATCAAGGTACTCATAGACCTGAAAGACATCGGTATCAAGGTACTCAGACCTAAAAGACATCGGTATCAAGGTACTCATAGACCTAAGATAAACACCTATGGGTACCACAGAAGAACAAAACTGCCATTAAAATGAAATGGTTGAGCAATTTCCCATGGTCCTCAGTCATACAAAGGTGATGTTGGTGGATTCTGCTTGGACATCCGAAGCATGCATGCCCATGCTAAGATCCTGTATATCAGCCCTTCTCCACTTCTTTACCTTAGAGGAACCCTTGAAATAATTTTTAGTCCTCAGGGAAGCACTGTAAAAACCCATTCACCGTGAGAAATTGTTCCCCTTACAGTGGTGGTCAGACTGCCATCATTTCAGGCATCTATAACTGGGCTCTGCCAAGTGATGTTGCCTTGGAACTATGCAGACACCATCAGATTGGAGATCAATCAGCCACAGCTCAAGAAATGCTGACTAGTTGAAAATGCTTGCATATCCGACAGCCACCCCTAACCAAATGGTTAGACTGTGTGTTTTATTTTTGGTAAGCCGTCCTTTCTTAGATTCAGCTCTAAATCTAAATGCATAACCCAAATATAAAGTATTTTTATAAATTTCAAAACATAGTAAAATGCTGATGTACAAACAAAATTCACAGTCTCCGTCTATGGAAAACATCACATGGTAGAAAAGACAAATGAAACATCAGTGTAATCAGCACAGTAAAGAGATCTAAGAAAAAAGGAGCTCTTTATATCATGCCATGGTGGAAGCAAACCAAGCATGCCGTAATCTCTGCTTTTAAGTGAGTTCAACTCTGGGTTTTCATGAATAAGTAAATATGAAACAGCCAGTACTACAGAACATCTAAAAGCACTCCACATACCTCCACATATCTGCCCAGTGCGAATTGGTGGGGGTCTCTACACTTGGCACCTGCAATGATCAGCTGTGAGAATAAAGTTACCAAACGGTTTGGAGGCTACCAATAATGAGAGACCTGATGCAAGCACCAACTGCTCTAGAGAATCCAATTCTTTTCACTTCAGTTGCAAATAGTGGCTGCACAACACAACCATGCTATGAAACAAAAGCTTCCCAAAAGCAGGCTTTGTCAATCTGAAGTAAGCCATATAACGCTACCGGAGGTGGTGGCCTCAAAACTGCCCAGTAATGCTAGACATAAACCACTGATTGAGAAGGGGCCTTGAAGCTGGGTAACACCACGAATTAGAAGCAAGATGTTTTTTGTTTCTCAATGGATTAGGAAACTTTTTTAAAATAAAATTAAGCTGTATACTTATATTTTATTAACATTTACTTGGATTCACAAGTGTCCAATGTAATGCTGAGGACGAAAAAAGATGGATCAAAGAGGTTATAAATAGGAATTAATGGCACTAAACAAATCCATGCCATGCCACCTTTATTGCCCTCATTAGGCAGAATGCTCCAGGTAAAAACTGTTGCTTTAAAGGGGGCTTCCTCCTCCAGAGCTGGAGATGACCAGCAAGGTAATGCTGCCCCATGAAACCCTGGGTCATGTACTTTGTGACATAACCAGAAAGTGTCACTATGCTTGTTGCCAATAAACAGCAGTACTGTTTGGAGGATCTACAAATTACAGCACAATATCATCCAGCATGCAAGACTTACTGGTGATAGCAACTAAGGTATCCTTTTATCATGCGGCAGTAAATGACCACTGCTCAGTTCTCCGGCATTCTCAGAGGAGACAGTTCTCCTCTGAATGCCTTTTTATGAAGCGGTGTAGATCAGTTCTCCGAATGAAGGGAGAAGCGATCTACAAACACTTTCAACGCTAGAAAACGGCTGCTTTTACTATAATCTTGCGAGATTACAGTAAGAGATCAGTCAAACACCATTTACTAAGCAGCGGTAAATTACCGCTGCTTCGTTTGCGGTTCCTCCGATTGTCCAGCTCTGAGCTGGAGAATCTGGAGGGAGAACACAGATCGCCAGTGAAGGGCTGACATCACTCCTTCATATACTGGCCATCTGTGTGCTGAGATGATCAGCGGAGAACGTTCTCCTCTGATCATCTCGGTTTCCTAAACCACTAATGATCTGAGAGCAGCAATGATCCTCAGGATTGTCGCTGATCTCGGTTTCATAAAAGGACACCTAAGAGCATAAATAATTGGAAAATAATTGGAAAAGACTGAACAAAAAGTTTGCACAGGCCTTTCCACAGAAAATTATACAATGCACACAATCATTTGAGCGAGTATTTTGAGTTAATATAGACAATAGCGGACATGCTTGGACATGATGAATGCATGCGAGTGCCTCATATACACTGCTGCTCCTAAACGTGAGTTAGGAGCTTTTGTCGTTTTTTTGCCAAAGCTCCTGAACTGAACTCAATAAAAGTAATTTCCATGTCCACATAGGCATTTACCAGAGTTTAGGAGCACCAGAGTTTAGGGGCAGTTATCCGTTCCTCTCCTGAACACGATTGTTCTGCATTCAAGAGAGGAAAAAATGCATCTAAACACTAGCCACGTTTCTGCTTGGGCATTTACTCATGCGAATTGAAAATATTGTAGCCAATCAAAGGAATAAACGTTCAGATGGTAAACGTGGTACAGCGTTTAGCGTTTTTTGCTGCCAGGAGAGCTAAACGTCTAGAGGAGTTCATGTGTACACGAGGCCTTACAGTGTTTGTAAAGCCAAAGATTTCGTTTTTTTGTTTTAGAGTAGGAGAGGGTTAAAAACCATGTCAGACTATTTTTTGCTGTCTGTGTCCTGCTGGAAAGATTTCTCTTTACTTCCCAACTTGAAGACTCAACATGAAGGGATAGCAAAACTCCCCAAAGTGGGGGGAGCTTCCATTTTACAATAGTTGTCATCAGAATACTTGTCTCTATTAGGGATGAGCTCAGACATATTGAGATCTTAGTCTAAACCTACCCAAGTTATCTCGCCAGGAAGATGTCACTGAATGCAGCCAAATCACAAGAGGCTGAGGCACTCCCACGTATAAAGTGGGCATGAATACATGCAGCTGCAGGGCAAGGAGCACCTCGGTCGCATGTTATTGGCGTTGTGCAGAGAGCACTTCCTAATGGGATAGTTCAGGTGGGTTCAGAACAAGAACCAAAAACACACCTGAGCTCATTCCTGGTCCCATTTAAAAATGTCCCTTCAGATCTTATGACAACTTGAAAATGTAGGATTTCCCCTCACTTTCTATCTCAATGGTCACCAGGACAAAATAGAGGAGGGTGAATCTCCCCAGTGGGGACACAGGCAGCAACAAAAACATGGCAGAGTCCAACTATTCCATACTCTAGCCTAAACTTAAAAAGAAGAAGAATGATAACTTATGGCACACAACACAGAAAGAGCTATGTAGCGTTTTATTGAAAAAAATAAAAAAATATAAAAGTTGCACATGCAGTTCACTTAGGCAATGACATAAGGTCTTATTTAAGGAGCAGGCCCACCCATGAAATACAGTATGTTTTTGCGTCTGTTGAGAGGTTCCCTCTCTCCCTGTTGCAATTTTCTATATTACACATTATTATACAGTATTTAAAAAGCGCCAATAGTTCGCTCAGTGCTGTACATTACAAAGGGGGACAGAACATGTGACAGAATAACAATACAATGCAAAACATGAGGGGTTCGAGGGCCCTGCTCTTTCGAGCTTACAATCTAGGAGAGAGGGGATGGTGGCACAGGAGGAGAAAGCTGTGGGGGATGGAGTGGTAGGAAGAGTGGAGGAGGTCGGCAAGTTAGCAGGGGGTGGGGTAGGCTTCCCTGAAGAGATGGGTTTTCAGGGTGCACCTAAAGGAGAGGAGAGTAGGTGATAAACTGATGGGTTGGGGCACGGAGTTCCAGAGGATGGGTGACACCCTGGAGAAGTCCTGGAGGCGGGCATGGGAGGAGGAGACAAGGGAACTAGAGAGAAGGAGGTCTTGTGAGGAGCGGAGTGTGCGTGCTGGGTGGTACTTGGATATTAGGTCAGTGATGTAGTTCGGGGCAGTATGGTGGACAGCTTTGTACATCAGTGTTAGGATTTTGAATTTGATCCGTTGAGCAATCGGAAGCCAGTGGAGGGATTGGCAGAGGGGGGTGGCGGAAACGGAGCGGTTGAAAAGGTGAATGAGTCTGGCAGCCGTATTCAGGATCGACTGAAGCGGGGATAGCCAGCGGTGAGGCAGGCCAGTGAGGAGGGAGTTGCAGTAGTCGAGTCGTGATATGATGATGGAGTGGATGAGCTGTTTAGTGGTTTCTGGGGTTAGGAACATGCGTATTTTGGCGATGTTGCAGAGGTGGAGTCTGCATGAGTTTGTTAAAGATTGGACTTGGGGCTGGAAGGATAGGTTGGAGTCCAGAATGACACCAAGTACTCTGACCTGCGGGGTGGGTTTGATGGTGGCGTTGTTGGACATGATGGAGAAGTCAATGGGGGGGTGGGGTCCCGGCTGGGGGGGGGGGAGACAAGAAACTCGGTTTTGGAGAGGTTCAGTTTAAGGAAGTGGAGCGACATCCAGTCTGATATGTCGCTCAGTAGGTGTGTGATTCGGGCGGAGACTGAGGGGGTGAGGTGGGGGTCGAGAGATAGATTTGTGTGTGCTCGGATTGTATACTCCACACAATGGAGTATACAATAGGCACTGATGGCACATGTAAACAGGGGAGGAAAAACCCAAAAATCCCAGGAATACCAGAGCAAAGGAGATAACTAGATCACAAAGATCTCAATATTGGAGAACATATAAGAAAGCAGACGTTGAATAAGCGGACGTTGAATGTGTTCTACCTAGAACTAGATTACTATTGCGTGGAATTTACAAGGAGAATCTCTTTTCTAAACATGGAAATAGGTGTTCCATTTGGTGACAGCAAAGCCAACTACATTGGGGTTGATTTACTTAGAATAGCGGGTGCAAAATCTGGTCCAGCTGTGCATGGTACCCAATCAGCTTCTAACTTCAGCTTGTTCTATTAAGCTTTGACAAAAAAAGTGATTGATTTCTATGCAGAGCTGCACCATATTTTGCACTTTCCGGTTTTAGTAAATCAACCAATCAGCCAAACCTGGACTGGATTGGTCGGAATGCATTAAGCTCTGCAATCTATTGACTGTAATTGAAAGATATGAGAAAACCAGATTGCAATAGGTCAGGATTTGATCCCGATCAGTCTACTTTACACACTTGCTATGCAAGAACAATTTGAACAACCCTAATGTTAATTATGACAGGATAATGAACAACATGTCATTGGCAACAGGAATCCGTACCACCAGTATTAAACTGTCCACAGTCAGCTGACTGCCTTTCCAAATCTTGAAAAGCAGGAAAAGCAAACTGGCTCTCCAAAATGTAAATATATGAAATAATAATCACAGTCAATTTTCTGTGCATTAAGCCTGTCAATTGAAAAAAAAAAAAAAGAAACTGTAGAAGGACTTGAAAGGGAGTTTAGATAAGTGTTATGAAAGCTCCACAGAACAAAATACTTCTTCATTTTGCCAATTCCTGACACTATCTCTAGGCTCGGCAGGATAAAACAGTTTTAAATGGCTTGTTTAAGTTACTAATTTTGTATTAATAAGAGCTCAGTCAAGATTAGAGTTAAGAGAGCAAACAGTTGGCACAAAGCACAGAAATCATACACATGGCAAAAGGTGCCAGAGGTGGTGGAGGGTAGCGAGAAGGTTGACTGGTCTCCGAGTGTGCCAAGGACTACATCATAAAACATCCAAAATGGAGGCTTACCAGAACTCCAAGAGGGATTTTAGTCTTGAAAAGAGACTACTTGAAGTATCACAATGCTCATATCAACTGCTCCAAAACTACAGCTAAGAAATGCATTTACAAATACTTATTCCAGTGCGAATGATTATTCCAGTACGCAAGGTTGGCATAACCAGAAAACAAAACAGTTTTCAAGCTTCAGGAGACCAACACTCACACAGTAAATTAGCCCTCCAGCCCACCAATTTATTTTCAAATCAATCTTTTTTTTCTCATTAGACTAGTAAAATATGCCAATGTGTTATTACTTTAACCACTAAATGCTTTTGTACACCATTAAGACTGGCTGAAGATAGTTTACTCTCAAAGCAGACCTACACTCAAATGTAAACGCAGTTGATAGTCTTGTTGAGACAGGTATATTAACTAAAATGGGCTGAAATACTTACACTTCCCTTAAAGCATTCCATCAGTTAAAGAAGCAAGGATCAAGACCTCAGCTTTGTTGGTAATTGAGAGAAATCGAGGCAACCAAGACAGGAAGCGAGATAAAATCTCCCCAACAGCAATAAAAACCCAGTGCTTTTGGCTGCAAATACACAGGTAATAATTCCAGTGACAACAGAAAACACATGCCTGTGGATGCGGTCCACAGGCTGTTACACGCTTGATGAGGTCTGTGATCACAAGGGAAATAAAAATCTTTTAGTGGTCCACTTAGTTTTCAATGAACATTATTATTATTATATTTTATTTATTTATTTCAGGTACTTATACAGGGCTGTCAATTTAAGCGCTTTACATATATATTGCACATTCACATCAGTCCCTAACCCTCAAGGGGCGTACAATCTAACGGCTGGGATTCGAACCAGCAACCCTAGTACTGCCAGGCAGACGTGCTAACCATTTAACCAATGTGCTGCCTTATATGAATATTGTCTAAAATAATGTAATGCAGAACAAAATAGTAAAGGCAAATTTTTTGCACAAACCTACAGTTTCTAAAAGGATGTCTAAAATGTCCAACTGTCTGCCGGCTAAACATGACCAAGCATCCCCCCTGAGGAAGTCACATGATTGTAACGCAACACATAGGGTGGAGCTGGTGATGTCAGCATGCACAACCCATAAGTATAAGAATCGAGCTGCAGATTTGCAGTATTCTTAAAAGGTGCAATATATTCATGTTTAGTGTGGTCCACATCTAGAAGTGGGTGGAATACTTTTATCATTTTATTAAAGGATTTTTTTTTTTAGTGGAAAGCACTAGGATTCCTTTTTTTTTTTTGCAGCCAAGTTCTGGAGAATTAGCCTTCAGGAGTGGACCCTAATCAACAAGCTGATCCAGAGGCTCCAATGAAGATCTGGGGGGGAAGTGATCTATCTGGAAGATCCATGTGGGATATGTCCCCTTAAAAGGGGAAGGTGAATTTTGACCTATTTTCTTTATAGGTCAAATTGGAAGGGAGGTTGGGGAGTACGAGTGATTCACATATCAAGAATCTTGTGACTAGGATACAAGTATACCATGGCAGAAAGTAAAAACAGGAGTGTGTGTGTGTGTGTGTGTGTGTGTGTGTGTGTGTGTTACGCACTTGAACACGGGGTGTTTTATGGATTGTACAAGTTTGCTATACATGGATAATACAAGTTTGCTACCTGTGCCTGCGTGGGTTTCCTTCAGGTACTTCTGTTTCCTCCCACACTCCAAAGACATGCTGGTAGGTGAATTGGCTCCTGTCTACATTGGCCCTAGTATGTGTATGTATGAATGTGAGTTAGGGACCTTAGATTGTACACCCCTTGAGGGACTGATGTGAATGTACAATATATGTAAAGTGCTGCATAAATTGACAGCGCTATATATGTACCTGAAATAAATAAATAAATATGATGGATGTTGAGTAGGAAGTCATTTAAGGACCACCATATGGTTAAATATTATTTGCATACTTATAATTTGCAATATATGCATCTTTAGTAATCGTAGGTATTCGAATGAGCTTATTTTTACATTCACTTTGGATATATATTGTTGAGATATTGAGGAGCTGCGCAGCATTATGACAAATGAGAAGTATCAAGTAGCTGAGAACATAGCGCAGCCTGATTCTCCCAAGAATCTCAACCCTTCTCCCCCAACTCCAAGCTCAAACAGATAGGTCATCACTATGAGAATCAGACACTGCAAACTGGAAAGATGCAAAACGTGTAAAAGCAAACCAAGTACATGTTTTCTTATTGAAAGTGTACCAAAAAAGACTCAGGACGTATTTAAAGTTCAATTATTTGTAGCATTAAAAATACAATGTCTTCTTCTATATTCCTACATAACCGCCTATTACATAACTGAAGAAAGTTGATTTTTTTTTTTTTTTTTTTTAAAGTTGGTGAATAACTTGAAGAAACACTTTAGACACAATAAAATGTATTTCAATTTTCTTAGAAAAGATCCATCCTGAGGGAAACAGAATATCTGAGATTCTTGTATTATTAATAGCTTTAGGTGTTTTTCTCTTTTGGTAGAATGGCAATAAAAACAACTACAAGCACAAAAACTATCTGGCATTCCTTGTAGAACACATTTCGCTGATCCTCCACCTCAAAGAACACAACACAGAAATCATTTTCAATACTGCGCATTCTCTCTCCTGATCATCCACTGGCCATATGACTGGACGTATCTGGAAAAAGAACACAGATTCTCCTTTAGATTTCTGATGTTTCCAGGGAAACAAACAATTCTTCTTTAAGCCCTGGTTCACACTGTGCAGGCAGGTTGCGGTTGCAGGAATCGCATCCATTCCGACAACCACAACCCCCCACAGCCAAATCGCACTGCTCTTACAAAACAAGCAGGGCTGCCATTCATTCGGAATGGCAACCCCACACATCTCAGCCCACTTGCAGGAACCACGGGAAAATTGCATTGTCAAAAACACCATGCGATTTCCCTCTGGTCGCTTTTTTAAAAAGTGCACGCACCTCTTTTTTTTTTTTAGCAGAAAACACAGGCACGGCAGCCCATTCAAATGAATGGGCTACCGTGCCCACATAAGTGTGAACCAGGGCTAAGATATCTTCAGTCTTAGGTTCCACTCCAATATCCTGACTGGTTATACCATCTTGTGGCTCGCTAAGCACTACTACTTGAGGGCTAAGAAGAGTAAAACAACTGTATGCAAGACGGAACACATGGCTCTCCAACTACACTCACTAGTCACTTTATTAGGTACACTTGTTCAATTGCTTGGTAACACAAATTACTAATTAGCCAATCACGTGTCAACAACTCAATGCATTTAAGCATTTAGACATGGTGAATACGACTTGCTGAAGTTCAAACCAAACATCAGAATGGGGACGAAAGGGGATTTAAGTGACTTTGAACGTGGCATGGTTGGTGGTGCCATATGGGCTGGTCCGAGTATTTCAAAAACTGCTGATCTACTGAGAAAATATCCAGTGAGCAGCAGTTGTGTGGACGAAAATGCCTTGTTGATGTCAGAAGTCAGAGGAGAATGAGCAGGCTGGTTGCTGCGACATTCAGATGGTAAGGTTAGAATTTGCCGTAAACAACATGAAAGCATGGATCCATCCTAGTGGCTAAATGGTTAGCACTTCCACCTGGCAGTACTAGGGTCGTTGGTTCAAATCCCAACCACAGCACCACCTGTCTGGAGTTTGCATGTTCTCCCTGTGCCTGCGTGGGTTTCATCCAGGTACTCTGGTTTCCTCCCACACTCCAAACGACATGCGGGTAGGTTAACTGGCTCCTGTCTAAATTAGCCCTAGTATGTGTATGTATGAATGTAAGTTAGGGACCTTAGATTGTACGCCCCTTGAGGGTTAGGGACTGATGTGAATGTATGTAAAAGTGCTGCATACATTGACGGCGCTATATAAGTACCTGAAATAAATAAGTAATCCTGCCTTGTATCAACGGTTCAGGGTGGTGGTGCAATGGTGTGGGGAATACTTTCTTGGCACTAGCAAAGTGTACCTAATAAAGTGGCCGGTGAGTGTATATCTGTACTATAAACCAGCATTTCTAGATTCTGGCATACAAGGAGGATCTGCTGGTCTCTGCCCACACAACTGAGCAATTTGACGCTTCACTAGAAGCTCTTCAACACTTGACACTAGCATTTCCATTATACTCAATAATGCCTTTTCACACCTGAGCCTAGTATGGCTTGAAGCTCATCTCAGAATTTCTTGAGCTTCTTCAATAGTAATAATAATAATATATAGTAATAATAATAATAATAATAATATATAGTATAGTACAGTATTATTATAGTCACTTATTTTGAGTCCAAAAGATGTTAATAGGAGCAACTGAAAAACTCTTATTTTTAGCCAATGGAAAGCTAATTACTAGGCAAAAAAAGCATAAGAAACTTGACTGAATCATGAAATGCGTGCAAAAATGTGCATAAAACGCCAAAGCAGGGGTATATCCTTTTTTTTATTGGATTTGTGTTGATAGCAATAAAGCATACCTGTTTTCTGTTTTAAAGTGCACGAAGGTTCTTTTAGTATTTGGAGTGAAAGACTTGCTTTTGCCATCTCCTTTCCAAGCTTCACATGCTCAATCAATGCCTGATTACATTTGCCAATGCACGTTACGCAGTCAAGTCATGCCTGAATGTCCAAAAACCTGTCCATCTATAGTGGTCTTAAGGGTTCACGCAAGTAAACATTCTTGTGAAACAGCATTTTCCAATTCAACGCAGTGATGCTCATAAACATGCATTCGCAAAGGTAGTATTTGGCCTGCTTTGCCTGCAAATCAAAACACACCTCAATAGGAAACGTCAAGTCCAAATAGCTCATCGACACCATTCCATTAAAATCAATGCAAAGTGGAAGAAAAGCCATGTAAATGCGCTTAAATGCTAACCGTTTTATTTATTTTGGTGGCAAGTACTCTGGCCAATTAAATTAATAAACTTCCAAGCGCTAAACGCGGCTTAATGCGGTTTTCCCACGTATAGCGCTTTTCTGCTGGAAGTGCAATCAACGTTACCATGTATGAGGACTTAGAATGGTTGCAGCCAAGAATTTGTTTGACTTTTTTGTGAGGAAGTGCCTTGGTGGCCATTGTCTCCTGAAAAGAAAGTGATGGAAAATCCCAAGTTTTAGAGTTGTCAGATAAACAGGAGATGAGGGGAAATCTTCCAATGCAGACAACTGTCCCCATTCACAGACTTTCTCACAGAATACAAGGTGTTCTACAAGTGGACAGGGGATTTCCTGTCATTTACCCACCCCCTCCTCTCTCATGTCCAATCACAGAATGCCTTGCATGTGAGAAGCAGTAGTGTCATTTATCCACTCCTTTTTTCTCATCTATTCACAAAACGCCTCATATCACTGAAAAGCACATAATGTTTTTGTGATTGTAGGAAATAAGAGGAAAGGGAAGAGCAAGTGGCAAGAACCTCCTCACTTTACTGCAGCCAGATCAGTAAATGGAGCATTCTAATTGGTTGTTGTGGAATGATATGCTTTTTTCTTTACCTAATTAGTTTGATAGCAGTATGTAGGACTGAGTACTAAGGCTGGCCATACATTATACAATTTTCTGTTCAATTTCCTTTAGATTTACCTTCAACTATGTAGTGCAAGGTCCTGCCTAATTGGATACAATTGAAAGTGTTTAGGTTTGTCCTCATATTATATGGTATTTGGTAAATTCTGAAGAAAAATATATAATGTATGGCCAGCCTAAATAATAGTTTGGAACAAAGTAAATGAATAATGGCAATATGGAGGTTGCCATCGTTGATTTATCCTTTCAAAAATGCTAAATTCTTGGCAATCACGCTCATCCATAGCTTAACACTGACCTTAAAAAAACCTGACCACGCTTCCTAATTTGCATACCTGTTCCAAGTCGGGGACTTACAGTATTGAAACCAGTGACCATACAAATACCAGGTTGTCAGCATGCCAAGTTCCTGATGCAAATATATTTATTCTTTAAAAGCCGAGATAGCAAGCAGATGGAATTCAGATGCGTTTCACACATCCTTCAATTAATGATACAGTGATTAGCCAAGCAACTAGCATTTTACAAGGAATTCAGTAATGACAGCCTACATCTTTTCTAATCACTGCAATAACATGGATCACGGGGTCAATAACAAGGATCCAAACCAAATACAGCACTACTATTCATCTTCAGTCAAAAACTGTAACTTTACAGTTTTACTAAACACACAACAGTAAAATCAGTCTGTATATGCAGTAAAGCATGCTTGTTATACTCACTGTAGAACCTAAGGGGTCAATACTCTGCATTGTGTAAAAACGCTGTTTGATCCTGACTTCTCTCATCCTCCCCTTCTTCCAGTGTCCCCCTCTTATCTCCTGATAAGACATATCGTGAAGAGTCACTCTGCACATGCTCAGTTTGGTGTGTATTGCTACAGAGGTTTTTTTTTTTCTTGGGAGAGTGCATGCGATTAGCACAGGGCCAATTAGCACTGTCCAGGCAGAGGTCAGAGGTTCTGAATCCTCCTAGAGCAGAATGAAACTCCTACAAGATTTAACCAGTACTCAGCTGGACACTGATAGAAGTCACAAGACTGCTCCAACTGCTAATGAGAAAAAGGTATTTAGCAGTTTATATTTACTAAAATAATTGCATTTCCATGTTGTATGTACTGTGGGAGACCACATACAGTGAATGCAGGGGCCTGGGTTTAGTAACCCTTTAAGGGCCAGTTCATACCACAAAAAAGTCCTCCATATCCATTCCGGATGCTTTTCTGCATTGGCTTTTTTTAAACACGTTTTTGATGCCTTTCCAGATGCCTTTTAGATGTATTTTTCCTGTTTTTGTTTTTTTTTTCCCACTGTACTGGGGTCCGATGCATTTTTTTGCTTTTTTACCACGTTCCAGTACAGTTCTGTGCAGGAAAAAAGTGGCATGTTGTACTTTTTTTTCTGGAACTGAAAAGCACTAGAATGTACTGCACTGGTGTGAACTATACCATTGGAACCCATATGACCTACCTTCCATGCTTTTTTGATGCAGAAAAAAAAAAAAAGCAAAACTTCGTCAACAATCAATGGGCAGCACAGTGGCTAAATGTTTAACACTAGTCATTGGTTCGAATACCAATCACGACACCACCCGCCTTGAATTTGCATGTTTTCCCTGTGCCTGCGTGTGTTTCCTCCGGGTACTCCGATTTCTTCCCACACTTCAAAGACATACTGGTGGGTTAATTGGCTCCTGTCTACATTGGCCCTAGTATGTGTATGTATGAATGTGAGTTAGGGACCCTAGATTGTTGCTCCTTGAGGGTTAGGGACTAAATGTGAATGTATGTATGTATGTATGTATGTATGTATGTATGTATGTATGTATGTATGTATGTATGTATATATATATATATATATATATATATATACACATACACATACACATACACACACACACACACATACATACACATTATATAAAAGCACTGCGTAAATTGACGGTGCCATATAAAAGTACCTGTAATAAATAAATAAAATGACAAGGACCAAAACCAAGAGCTACAACTTAGTTCCAAGTCTAGCACGAGGAAAGATGCAAATAGAGGTTACAGGAAAAAGCAGACTCCACCACTGTGCACACTCAACAATAGCTCCTCACACTTCTAGGAGACCCAGGAAGCAATCAGATCATGCTTTCACCCTACTGACATCTCACACTCCAAAAACCATGCATTGATATGGGCTGTTCTTAAATGGGAAAAAGTTGAGCTTATTCTGCGACTTTAAAAAGTTACAAATGATAACCTAAAAAAGTACCAATCTTCTCGAAGAACGCTTCATTCATTTCATTTTGATGAAGCACATAAACCAGAAGGATGTAATCTAATAGTTCATCAGTTAATTGATATGGAACAGAACGCCTGGATCACAACACGAGATTCCTGCACTTAGAAGAGTACACGGTTTAAACCCATAATAACAATCAAAGTGTCAAGCAGTTAAGGAGTATCAATTACAATCCAGACCATATTTGATGTTTGTTTTTTTAGATCACGGATGACAAACGTTCAGTCTTAGAATGCTAACAGCCAGTCAATCTGAATGAATGACACGTTGAATGAATAGCCTGTGGCCAAGTAGATTCGTCTCCTTGGAGGCACTGGCCATCTCTATGTTAAAGACCTGCTTGAAATGCTAAGATCTTCCTATATAAATAATGTACCTAGTCCCAGTTCTGAGTGAAGGTGGCAGATGTTCTTCGCCTTGATACACAAATGTTTATGTTACGCTGAGCAGAGGAATGTAAGCCGGAGTTCCTTTACATGGCGGATTTGATTCTTTTACCAACTCACGAATTTTCGGGATTTTATAATGAAGCAATGCCATGTTCCATGTCTTTCTACAAAGTCTTGCTACCTAATGAACCAAAATGTTTTTATACTGTAGTCGTATGTTGAAAAAAATGAATTCTGGGTACCATTAATGCCTAGTAAAGCCTCATATAGACTTTTATGTGTATTATTACTATTTATTTATTTCAGGTACTTATATAGTGCCGTCAATTTACACAGCACTTTACACATATATATGTATTGTACATTCACATCAGTCCCTAACCCTCAAGGGGTGTACAATCTAAGGTCCCTAACTCACATTCATACATACACATATTAGGGCCAATTTAGACAGGAGACAATTCACCTACCAGCATGTCTTTGGAGTATGGAAGGAAACCCACGCAGGCACAGGGAGAACATGCAAACTCCAGGCAGGTGGTATTTGCTGGCGACTTGCTAGCAGCTCATCAATGATCAGACTAATACATACAGAACACCGTCAGGTCTTGCATCACAGGCTGGCCAATTTGTCTGCACATGCTTTAGGACCTTGGGTTTCCACCGTGTCTATATAATCTAAAAGTCTTCAGTTGATAAAGTAAAACATGTTGGTCATATACAAAACACTGATTTTTTTTCTTTAGCATTTTTACACCACCGTTTACCTTTTTATCATTTTTAGCCAACAGAAAGCCAGTTATTAGGCAATACAAATACGCAATCTAACCCGCATTTTTTCAGGCACTCTAAGGCCCCCCATCACACCTCAGCGTTTTGTAGCGTGAAACTTGAAAGCTCCAAAAAGCTCAGGGAGAAAAATAAATAAACAAACAAACAACCAACCAACAACAACAAATGGTTCACATCTCCACTCCAAGTTGCCTGAAGCAGAACATCTTAAGCTCAAAAAAGTTTTGAAGCTACTTTTGTAGCTCCATTCAGGCAGATTGATGTGTTTTTGGCGCGTTTTCATTCCCACAGAAATACATGGAAACGCCCAAATTGCGTATTTTGATGCTCTTTACAGTGTTTTGTCATGCAACCAAGAGCATTTTCGGTGCATGGCAACAACTGATGTCAGATGAAATTTCTCTCTATTGGCTAATACAGAAACTCCAGTACTCAAAAAGCCCCAAAACAGCTGAACAAATCGCACACAAATATTTGCAAACGTGCATAAAACTGTATGAAAAAATGCACAAAAACACTATGCTCAGGCATGAATGGGGCCTCATTGAAACTGATTGGGGACAAAACACGCAAGTCCGCCCAAAAGAAGCGCGTGTACTTTTTTAAGCAACACTGTGCTCAAGTGTGAACGCTACCATTGAATATTTTGGAAATCCAACTATAGGGCGCTAAAGAACTTCTGGTGAAGCTTCATAACACAGAGGATTGAACAAGGCCTGACAGCCCCATACATGTAAATCATATTACAGTATAACAACTGCATTACAAAATAATGAATGACTCCTAATTAATAATATGGGTTACTGCACATCGAACGTGACCATGGAAAACAACGATTTTATTATCATTCTGTCATTTGGGTAAACAATGGAGCAGTTACACACACAAAGCCGTGAAAAGCTTAATATTAAAGTCAAACATCCCTTCGACTTTATAAAACAAACATCTAAATTCATGCAAATGATTAGGAACAGGATGTCAAGTCTAGCTCCGGGTGGACATGCAATGCATCGTGCTTGAGCTGTGTTTACATACCCCTAGAGCAAGCGCTGGTGACCTGAAGAGCTTGCACTCTAATTATGGAAGCAAAGCGCAACATCAAAGCATTTTACATACACTGAACACTGCACAGCACGTGGCACAAAAATGCATAGCACACAGAGGAGAAATCCAGGCCTTTATATTACAGCAGCCAATCACCCAAGACAACAACATAAAAAAAAAATCAGAACGCAGTTGTGTGCTGGCTTTCAGATAGGGTTACACTGCTGACCTTGAAAACATCCCCAACTCTGCTGTTTCCTGCAGGAGGGAATGGGTTAATCACGGCCAGTCTTCCAGGCACAGCACACCAGCAGCCCAACTCCTCTCTGTGAAAGATTATCCCCGGCTCTAGACTAGCCCAGCTCTCCTGATCCCCGGCTCTAGACTAGCCCAGCTCTCCTGATCCCCGGCTCTAGACTAGCCCAGCTCTCCTGATCCCCGGCTCTAGACTAGCCCAGCTCTCCTGATCCCCGGCTCTAGACTAGCCCAGCTCTCCGGCTCTAGACTAGCCCAGCTCTCCTGATCCCCGGCTCTAGACTAGCCCAGCTCTCCTGATCCTCAGCTCTAGACTAGCCCAACTTTCCTTATCCCAAACTCTAGATTAGCCCAGCTCTCCTGATCCCCGGCTCTAGATTAGCCCAGCTCTCCTTATCCCAAACTCTAGATTAGCCCAGCTCTCCTTATCCCAAACTCTAGATTAGCCCAGCTCTCCTTATCCCAAACTCTAGATTAGCCCAGCTCTCCTTATCCCAAACTCTAGATTAGCCCAGCTCTCCTTATCCCAAACTCTACTAATCCCAGCCTAGCTTTCCTTACCCTAGGATCTAGAGTAACTCAGCTTTCCTTACCCTAGGCTCTAGACCAGCCCAGCTATCTTTATCCCAGGCTCTAGACCAGCCCAGCTATCTTTATCCCAGGCTCTAGACCAGCCCAGCTATCTTTATCCCAGGCTCTAGACCAGCCCAGCTATCTTTATCCCAGGCTCTAGACCAGCCCAGCTATCTTTATCCCAGGCTCTAGACCAGCCCAGCTATCTTTATCCCAGGCTCTAGACCAGCCCAGCTATCTTTATCCCAGGCTCTAGACCAGCCCAGCTATCTTTATCCCAGGCTCTAGACCAGCCCAGCTATCTTTATCCCAGGCTCTAGACCAGCCCAGCTAGGTATCATGGCTTGGGAAGAATGATCTCAGTGACCACACACTCTTGGCCCCAACTTGGAGGAACAGAGCTGGAACTGAAGTTCCCATACCATGTAATCTAAACAAAACCTTTTAAATTGGAATGTATCTTATCCAGTATGAACATCTGAGTACAAGCCATGGGAAGGGTAGCCTCCATATTACATGATTTTCTCCAAATGAAGGCTAAACCCAAACATAAAAATGTAATATACTGCAGATGACCAGTCCTTAGGTGTGATGGCTGCATTCGTTTTTGCTCTTCAGGCTAAGAACATTTACAGAATAACGGTTTGTTAATCCTCATTGAAATCCGGAATCCTTGTACTGAATTGTCAATGTTTCAGTTTTCCCAGAGATCTTCTGTGTACTACAAAACTCCTCCAACCTATGTTATGGAGATGAGGGGAGGGGGAAGGTCTTTGTAGTCCAAATCGGGAGAGCAGCTGAGGAGTGGGGGAGCTCTTAATAGTCCAAATAAGGAGAGCAGCTTAGGGTGACAACAGTTCCCCTCCATAGATACAATGTGTAGGCGTTGTCACTCTAGGAGAGGAAGTGTGTTCCTGGTAGGATCACCAGGTGAAAAGAAAGAAACAGCCTAATGGTCCATTCACACATGCCTGCATGGTAAAACAGTGTTGTTGTGTGCCAGTGATGGGGAGCAGTGCCTGGTGTTGTAAGGCAGCGCTTACCTTTTTTTTTTTTTTTTTCAAACTTCATTGAAATTTCAAAGTAACATTTCAAACACATGCAGCATGTCTAAATCTCTCTGTGCTGTACATCACTGTTGTGTGAACGGGGCACATAGAAAGCAATGGTGCCCCTGCGGTGACAGGTGATCGAGTGTGAAAAAATGTCAGTCGCTGCGCATAGGCCGTTAAAAGTGTATATAAATACGAACAATAAAATGTCTCTTATTTGCTTCCACTTGTCACGTTAAATATTCAGAGTCTGGGTTCACACTAATGCGGTGCAGGACACCACATGTAATTCACACAGCAATTGCACCACATTCCTGTGCAAATTACATAAAATGTATGTGCATTTGTATGGCTCAAATTGCATCGTATCCGCACCAAAATGGCGCAAGACCCTCTTTATTACCCACACTTGAAGCGTATCACATAGGTGTTCTCACCCATGCGATGCAATTTCTGGCAATCGCATTTTGCAATCTGTTTCGGGATGTCTGACACCTGCACCGGATCGCACATACGCCATGCGACATGGGAATCACACAGGGTGCGCAGCATTTCCCACACCGCATTAGTGTGAACCCAGCCTTAAAGGATTTTATGATATCTGTTCAGCAAGTGCAAAAAAAAGAAAAAAATAGCTGTTCATCCAGCTTGAGCTGAAAGCTTCCTCTCTGCCTGGGGACTGTTATCAGTTCACATTGTCCCCTGCAATCTCTTTGAACTATAAAACACCTCCCCCTGTGTTAGTCCTAGGATGACAATGCTGCTCAGTACAGTTGCCACCAAATGACAGACGTCTATAATGGTGGAATTAGTTAAACATGAAAAGAAGCCTGAGAAAGAAAACTAATGCTAGCCATACACTAGTGGAAAAAGGAGCACATGGTCATCAGAGGAAATGATATTGCCACCACATAGTGACCGAAATTCAAACGATAAATTGTTCAATAGACATAAATCCGTTTTTTGCTTCTGGGTCACATATGTGCAGTACCAACAGTTTGACTTTCAACTTATCGTCCATTCGGCAGAAGTTTTCCAAACTTTGCCTTTGTTTTTTTGGCTCAAAAACGCCACTACCAATTTGGGACAAAACAAAAAAAACCACAAACTGTCCAAATGACAGATTTTTGAACAATTCTTCATCTAGTCTACAGATACCATAAAGCTGGCCATACACTCTACAATCTGATTGTACCAAAGCTTTGTAATAGGGCAGTACTAGGGTCGTTGGTTCGCGCCCCAGCCACGGCACCACCTGCCTGGAGTTTGCATGTTCTCCCTGTGCCTGCGTGGGTTTCCTCCGGGTACTCCGGTTTCCTCTCACACTCCAAAGACATGCTGGTAGGTGAATTAGATCCTGTCTAAATTGGCCCTAGTATGTGTATGTACGTTAGGGACCTTAGATTGTACACCCCTTGAGGGTTAGGGACTGATGTGACTGTACAATATAAATGTAAAGCGCTGCGTAAATTGACGGCGCTATATAAGTACCTGAAATAAATAACAGGAGGACGTTCGATCAGTAGTGATGAGCCTGGCTCTGTTTAAATACTAATTTGAACCCATGTGAGCAACACTAACAGGAAGCTGTCATTGTACTGGACCAATCACTGCCACCGAAGCCCTCCCTGCCCCTTGTGCACATGCAACTGCGGGGGCGGGGAATGCCTTGGCTGCAGATGATTGGCTCAGTACAATGACAGCTTCCTAGGACCTGAACACGCCTCAGCTCACCCCTACCAATCAGCCGCACTTTTCCGCCAATTGATGGCAAATCTAAAAAGGAGATTGTACAATCAGATTGTAAAGTGTATGGCAATACTATTTCCACCCTTGGCTTTAGAAAGAAGGAAAGCTAACGCAGGCTCTTCACCCTGGGATGGTGAATCTGCCATCTATGACAATGTTATGGAGCCTTGGCAGCGCCACTTATCGCAGCGACATAAAAACACGCGTTCCCCTTCCAGCCGGCCAGCTGGGGAGCACCTGTCATAGATTATCTCAGGACAAGTTTTGGGGGTCCTTGTGATGGGGTGTAGGGAGTGCTGGGTGGTGAGGGAGGGGTTAATGATCCCTATGGGAGGTGTAAACAATGTAGTGGTATGCAGGAGATGAATGGAGGGAGTGGGAGCCACCAAGTGCGCCCCCTGCAGGCCAGCCCCCCTCACACACACTGGCCCCCGAGCCCCCTCTTACCTGCACGATCTCCCCCTCGGCGCTGATGGTGGCCCCGGCCCGGGAGAACCTCCCCTGGAGCTCCGTGGTGTGGGTCTTATAATCTCCATTGGGACTGGACTCGAACAGAACCACTTCCACAAAGGCGGTCTCCTTGGCCAGGGAGCCCCCGGGGGCCAGAGCCAGCACAAGCCCCAGCCAGCCCAGGGCCAGGCTCCCCGGGATCCTCGGCTCGTTCATCTCCCCCGGCGGGGGCTCGTCATCTCAGGACACACAGGGCTGCGATCCCCCGCTCTCTGCCTCTCACAGCCCGATCATTGTCACTTCCATGGCTCTCCCTGCTCTCCCTGCGCTCTGCCAGGCGGCATCCCTTTCATCTCAGACACGTGATTCTCTTCCCTTCTTTTTTTCTTCTTTTTTTTTTTCTCCAAAAGGGGTTGTCCCCGCCCACCCAGTCGCTGTGATCACGCCCACCCAATCGCTGTTTCCCCCTCGCTATCCACTCCCAGGCCTGAGAGGCGGAGCCACCCGGGGAAGGAGGGAGGGGCGGAGATCAACAACTTGTCTCCGGATTGTCCTGTAATGTGATGTGTGCGGGAGGGGGGGAGGATGGGAGTGACACCGGGGGAAGGACAAAGATCAAAGCAACAATCTCCGGGGACACGGCGGAGGGAGAAGGGCACCTGAGGGTGGAGGAGGGGACGGACACATACCTGTTCGTTCACCTAATGGGCCCCCAGCACAACATTCTTCTCCATACATGACACAACGTGACCGTACAATCAAATGTACATTGATCACATCTGTGTGGAGGGAGAACCTGGCTCAACTGTCCAATCCTGGCAGATTATTGCAGGACATACACTATACAAAGTGATTGTACAATCAGCTTAGCAATATGCCAGTCCTGACATTTCTCTCCTACATGTGACAACAACATACTTATTTACTGGAAAATTACCCCAAACATTATATATATATATATATACACATACACTATACTGCCAAAAGTATTGGGACACTCCTCCAAATCATTGGATTCAGGTGTTCCAATCACCTCCATGGCCACAGGTGTATAAAACCAAACACCTAGGCATGCAGACTGCTTCTACAAACATTTGTGAAAGAATGGGTCGCTCTCAGCTGCTCAGTGTATTCAAGTGTGGTACTGTGATAGGTTCCCACCTGTGCAATAAGGCCATCCATGACATTTCCTTGCTACTAAATATTCCACGGTCAACTGTTAGTGGTTTTATAACAAAGTGGAAGCAACTGGGAACAACAGCAACTCAGCCACGAAGTGGTAGGCCATGTAAGATGACAGAGCGGGGTCAGCGCATGCTGAAACACGCAGTGCACAGAAGTCACCAACTGTCTGCAGAATCAATAGCTAAAGACCTCCAAACTTCATGTGGCCCTCAGATTAGCACAACAACAGTGTGTAGAGAGCTTCATGGAATGGGTTTCCATGGCCGAGCAGATGCATCCAAGCCTTACATCACCAAGTGCAATGCAAAGTGTCGGATACAGTGGTGTAAAGCACGCCGCCACTGTACTCTAGAGCAGTGGAGACGTGTTCTCTGGAGTGACGAATCACGCTTCTCTGGCAATCTGATGGACATGTCTGGGTTTGGTGATTGCCAGGAGAACAGTACTTGCCTGACTGCATTGTGCCAAGTGTAAAGTTTGGTGAAGGAGGGATTATGGTGTGGGATTGTTTTTCAGGGGTTGGGCTTGGCCCCCTAGTTCCAGTGAAGGGAACTCTTAAGGCGTCAGCATACCAAGACATTTTGGACAATTTCATGCTCCCAACTTTGTGGGAACAGTTTGGGGATGGCTCCTTCCTGTTCCAACATGACTGCGCACCAGTGCACAAATCAAGGTCCATAACGACATGGATGAGTTTGGGGTGGAGGAACTTGACTGGCCTCCACAGAGTCCTGATCTCAACCCGATAGAACACCTTTGTAATGAATTAGAGCGGAGACTGCGAGCTAGGCCTTCTCATCCGACATCAGTGCCTGACCTCACAAATGCACTTCTGGAAGAATGGTCAAACATTCCCATAGACACACTCCTAAATCTTGTGGACAGCCTTCCCAGAGGAGTTGAAGCTGTTATAGATGCAAAGGGCGGGCCAACTCAATATTGAACCCTACGGACTAAGATTTTATATATATATATATATATATATATATATATATTTTTAGCAGAGGCCCTAGAAAATAAAACGGTGGGTGTTGCAATTTTTGTTGTCACGTGGTATTTGCAAAGCACTTTTTTAAACACAATTTTTGTGGGAAAAAGATACACTTGAAGTGTTACTAAACCCAGGACTCTGCATTCACTATATCCTGTCTCCCACAGTACACAGAACATGGAAATGCAATTATTTTAGTAACTATAAACTGCTAAATATGTTCTCTCATCAGCAGTTAGAGCAGTCTTGTGACTTCTATCAGTATCCAGCAGAGCACTGGTTACAGCTTGTTGGAGGAGTTTTCATTCTCTTTTGACTGTCCTATGAGGCTGCATAACCCCCTGACCTCTGGACTTCACTGGTTGGACCTGTGTTGATCACATGCACTCTCCCAAGAATAAAGAAAAACTCTCTAGCAATACACACCAAACTGAGCATGTGCAGAGTGCCTCCTAGAGCTCTGTACTATCAGAATATGGATTGGGGACAGTGAAAGAAGGGGAGGATCAGAGAAGTCAGGAACAAACAGCATTTTGACACAATGCAGAGGATTAACCCCTTAGGTTCCACAGTGAGTATAACAAGCATGCTTTAGTGCATATTCTGACTGATTTTACTGTTGGGGGTTTAGTAATACTTTAAAGCGGAGCTCCAGTCAAAATGTACAAAAATAAAAGCAGCTTCAAAAACTGGAGCTGCTGACTTTTAAAAAAACAGCCACTCACCTGTCCCTCAATCCGTCAATGTTCAGCCAGGTTCACCAGCTTTCCTCCCTCCCCGGTGCCGGCATCTTCAGTGTGTTCACCCGGCTGTGACAGCTCACAGCTTTACAGCCGGGTGCCCACTGCGCATGCCTGAGTAGCACTGCGCCTTGTGAATGGTCCTGTAGTCTGGGGGAAAAAAAACAAAAAAGAAAATTGTGAATGAAGAATTCACAAAGAACAGCGGTTACAAAAAGGACAATGCGATACTGGATATATCTTGAAAAATGCTTTATTAGCAAAATTGCACATGAAATTAACTCAAGTAAGAGCTGCAACAACTATCACCTCAATAAGGACAATTTGTCCTTTTTGTAACTGCTTTTCGTTTGTGAATTCTTCATTCACAATTTTCTTTTTTGTAGGCTTTTTTGGTTATTAGGCAAAACTGTTGTAATTTTATGAGATACTAACTATTATTGGAGCCTCTGACCTTTTTTGTTATTCCGTAGTCTTCTGGGACCTGTCACATGTCCCAGAAGACTACGGGGAGCGAGGACAACTTCGTCTTCTGATTGCCTAGTCGTACTTGTCAAAATCAGGTACCCACCCCCTCCCCTCTTTCCTTATCGGGGAGCAGGGTATGAGGCCTTAAAGTGGAACTTCACCTTTTGGGTGGAGATGCGCTTTAACTACTTCCCACCCAGACCAATTCTGACATTTCTCTCCTACATGTAAAAAAAACACTTTTTTTTGCTAGAACATTACTTAGAACCCCCCAAAAATATATATACACTCACCAGCCACTTTACTAGGTACACCTGTTCAAAAGAGAGCTCATAGTGTAATTCCGCTAAAAACCATTTACTGTATAGAAAGTAATGAAATCGCATAGGAAAAATACAAGCATGATCAACATCATCAGGGTCGGGCCGTATGACATTTGTGAGTTCATTACTTTCTGTATAATAAATAAATTTTAGTGGAATTACGCTATGAGCTCTCTTTTATGTCTTTCCCTTGTAATGGAGTAAATATTTTGGAGGATGTTCCGCCATCTAATCAGCCTCTAATTGCCAAGTGGCTAAGTGATTGAGGATCCTTATAACGTCCGACACTCATCATAAGCGTGATTGCCTATCAAGTTTAGATGGGCTACGACAGGGCTTGAAATTTTCACTCGCCTGCTCGCCAATGGCGAGTGGAAATTATGGTGGGGGCGAGTGTGTCCCCCCAGGGCCATCTTGCTGAGCAGGCTCTGAGCTCAGGCCGGATCTGTCATTGGCACTGGGAGCCGTCAGACTGCTCAATAGCTGAGCGCAATGAAAACAAAACAAGGAGTGTGTGCTGTGCTCTCTGTCTCCCCCTAGAGTGCAGTACCCGGATCTGTGAGTGAACAACGAAGTACTGCAACTTTTTATGGGGGCTGTGTGTACGTGTATATGTGTGTATGTCTGCATGTACAATTGTACATGCGTCTGTGTGTATGTACATGTGTGTATCTGTATGTACATGTATGTGTGTGTATGTACATGTGTGTGTTTGTACGTACATGTGTCTGTGTGTACATGTGTCTATGCATTTCAGTGTATGTACATGTGTCTGTGCGTGTGTATTTCTCTTCCCAGGCAGGTTGAGGGGCTCAAGGGGGTTGTTGTATTGCAGAGGAAACTGGCTTTTTGGTTTCCTCATTTTTTCATTAAGTCTGTTTTGGGATCTGGAGCCTGGAGATTTCAAAGAGATCTAGTAGGGATGAAATCTCTAATCCTGGGACCAGGTTTTGGGAATGGCCAGGACACTGATTGCACAGGTGTGTGCAGGCCTTTTCATAGAGGCCTAACCATGGTTCTGGGCTCCACCACAGCAGTCAGGAGGTCTCTGCTGTGGAGTCAGAAGGACCTCACTAAGGAGAGGTGGAAGCCAGACTAGCTGTGTGCAAGAGCCATATTTTTTTTTGGAAAGGGTCTGCAGGAAATGGACATAAGCCTGAAGTGGAAGGCTAGTGGAAAATTGTATGTACAAGCTAGAGGGCTGAATACGGTTTTAATTTGTTTGCTGGTGGATACCCCTGCATGGGAAGCATTTTTGTTGAACTTTCTTTTAAATATAATTGGGCAAAAAGGCCCTTAAAGAAGTGAGTTGCTGTGTGCTTTAACAAGAAAAGCTCTACCATTTAGAAGTGTGTGTGTGTGTGCGCGCGCGCAGGTGTCTCTGTGTGTGTTTGTTGGTGGTGAGTAACTCTAAGGCCTGGCTAGTAGCTCAGGACTTTGAACTTTTAAGCCCTGGGCTATATCTGGTGAGTGCCACTGAATTTGGGGAGGTTTTCCTCCAGGGCGTGTGGTGATATTTGAGTAAAGTTTCATGCACTTACTTAATTAATTTAATTTGCACATGTGGTGACTTTAGTGGATCAGGACTTTTTATTCAATCACATTTTATAATTTATTTATTTATTTTTTGGTGGACTTATTTGAAGTATTTATGCGTTTGATGAATTGGACTTTTACTGATTGAATTTAATTGGTTTTGACTCTAGTGCTGCCGGTCACAGTGGTTCCAGGCTCTGCAATTGAATGGAAGAGCCCAGGAAAGGTGGCAGCAGGGGTTGTGGGGGGGGGGGCTCATTAAGTGGCTGTTCAGCCACTCAAATTACTTCTGCTGAAAAAAGAATTGACAGCAGGAAATTTTGATGTTGGGATGATGCCTGCAGGCGTAGGCATCATCCCAGTATAACCACTTCAACCTGAGGATGTCCTATGTGCCATACAGGTGGGAAGTGGTTAAAGTGCGACTGGCTATATGCAATTTTTTTTAGATGCATTTTGCTACATGATTCTGTTATGCAACAATCGCATTGCGCTTTAGGTGCCATTTATGATTGTCACCCAAGCGCAATTACCATGCGATTTGGAATCATGGGCAGAATCATGGTGATTCCCCCCCCTCCCTGCGGTTCCAAATCGCCAAGTGTGAATGGGGCCTTAGGGCTCATTCACATGAACAGATAAATAATGCTTTATTTAGATTGATCCTGCGTAAGTCCCCATTCACATCTAAGTGATCATCCTGCGTCACATTTTTTGGGTGTTTTGGAAGCGGCACCCTTTGGATGGTATTTTTAGACTGATCCACTTTGTGAGTGGGCAAACATTCAAAATCAGCAGGGGATCAAATACTTATTTCCTTCACTGTGTGTGTGTGTGTGTGTGTGTGTGTGTGTGTGTATGTATGTGATTTTGCATACCCGTGCTGCCGTGTAGCAGTATGTCTGCTGTACGGCAGAGGGTAAACGGTTAACATGCAGCTATTTACTGGCTGTTAAGGTCGTCAGCGTCTGATGGCTTCTTAATAACCAGTGCCAATTGAATATATTCCTTGAATAACGTGTGGCTAGACCATGTTTTATTCAATTAATGTATTTTATATAGTTTATTAGACTGACTTTACGATCAGTTTATTTTTTACTAGTGCAATATATACTGCATAAACTGACAGTAAATTGATATTTTGAATATCGCATGAGATAATTGGAAAAGTTTCACGTGATCCAATTATTACATGCAACCTTCTTTAGTGCATTGAGCCCACTATGTAAAAAAAAAAATAAAAAACTTTTTTTAGTTTTTTCATTTTCCAAAAAATTGTGAAAAAATTTACAGCTTAAAAAAACTCACCATACCTCTTACTAAATACCTTGGACTGTCTATTTTTCAAAAGGGGTTATCTGGCGGATAGTTGTACTGTTCTGACATTTTCGGGCCTCAAGAATTAGATTTTCAAATATACAGTATATACCATAGTTTGTGGACTTTCATACAGACGAAATAATATACACGGATTTGGTTTATTTTTACCAAAAATGTAGCAATGTACATTTTGAACTAAATTTATGAAAGATTTATTTACAAAAATGAAGAACCTATTTTATTTTCCAAAATTTTTGGTCTTTTATTTATTTAGCAAAAAAAAAACCCAGTAGTGTTAAATACCACCAAACAAAAAGCTCTATTTCAAATGAATGGGCAAACCTGCAACAGTTGAACCTAGCCTTCTACTGTGAGCCCTAGTGGACTGCAAACACCACAGACTTGTTGGGGGAAATAGCAGTCTGACACAATGGAAAGTCTTGTTGAATAGCTGTTGCTGCCAGCTGTCTGTAGGAGCCTCCTTCACCTCCTTCCACATCAGGAACTTAGCTGAGCATTCCTCTTTAGGGCTCATGTACACGGGGCATTGGGAAAACTCTTCTGAAGGATGGAAAGCGTAGGTCAAAAAACATCAGTTTAGCTGCATTTGCATACTGCGTTTATGTGCAGAAGCGTTTTTAAAAGATAACCTCAGGAGACCCTCCTAAATGCCCAGAATGCACTGAAAAATAGTAAATAACTATTTCAGACATTTTGAGAGCAGAAACAGAGCAGTATGTGTTGAGATGACCTGTAGTTTCTGGTAGTATTCACTATGGATCCCATCATGAGCATAATGGGACGCGTTCTACCATTTTGTTTTTTTTTTTGTTTTTTTTTTTCCCTTCACGCAAAACCTGGAATTGACTGCGCTGGTGTACTAGGTCCATTTGAACACATGGAAAATGCTTTGCATGCATTTCTGATGATGAAAAAGGCTCTGGACAGCATTTGGATATTGAACAGTTAAAAAATGCTTTTAAAAGCAAACGCTTATAAACGTGGTTAAGCGTGTTTACAAGCATTTGGTGTTTGAAATGCTGGTAAAATCTACTCCTGAACAGAAGTTTGGTGCATTCCAAAAAACTACTGTAAACTCAACTGCCTGTAAACGACATGGTGTACATGGACACACAGGAAAACAATAGGGAGAGTTCAGGGGCTGCTGAAAAACACTGAACAGCTTCTGAACGCCAGTTTATCAGCTGCAGTGTACATGAACTCTGAGTCCTCTGATGTTTTGATAATGCTGGTAACGTTAGCTGTGTAAAGTCACATTTAAAACTTTTTTTGCATTTTTCTGTGTTTGCGTGTTTGCGTTTCTTAGCGGTTTTTTTTTTTAATATTTTTTTTTTTCTTTTGGTCAAAAAAGTCCAAAAACGCCAGTGTGCAGTGTATTACCTCTTTTTCTAGCGTTAGTGTTTTTACAGCTAAACTCCTCTAGAAACCCGCTAGTTGGGGTTTTTTTTTTTGTTTTTTTTTCAGCCAAAAAACCTCCCTGCCAAAAAAAACGCTGATTAGTCGATCAGTCTGTGTGCATGGACACATAGGTTAACATGGTGGGGGGTTTACTAGCTGTAGAAAAAAAAACTATCAAAAGCCAAAAACTGCCGCTGTAAAACCGTCCAGTGTGCATGAGGACTTATAGGACAGCTAACCAATGGCAGTGTCTGGGGGCAGTCAGATCAGTTTTGTTCCTTTCAGATCACACTAGTGCATGTGTTACTGGGCACGACTTTCAGTCGCAGGATCTCTACTATGACATGAGGCTGGCTATGCATTGCTGGAGATTTACAAGAAAGCAAAACAAAAATCATGTATGACGCTCAGCTCACCTAGGGGTGGTTATCTAAATATAACAAGGGCTTCAAAGAATCACAAAAGCTTATCATTGCAAGATGAAAAATCCCTGTGATGCTTCTTGATTCCTCTTGCACAAAGCGTATGATCTCTACCTATATAAATATTACTTAACCACTTCAAGTCCGGACACTTTTACCCCCTTCCTGCCCAGGCCAATTTTCAGCTTTCAGTGCTATCGCACTTTGAATGACAATTATGCGGTCATGCAACACTGTACCCATATGAATAGCCTTTTTTTTTTTTTTTGACCGATTTAAAGCTTTATTTTGGTGGGTATTTATTCACCACTGGGATTTTTATTTTTTTGCCATGTAAATGAAAGTCCAAAAATCTTTTTAAAAAAGTTATTTTGCAAATAAATAATATTTCATCATCAATCTTGGGCCAAAATGTATTCCGTTATCTTTTTAGTAAAAAAAAAATAACCCAAATTAGTTTATAACCAAAAATTATAATTTTTGTTTTACATACTGTCACCCTAGCAGTACAGTGTCACCATGGTGACACTGTACTACTTGTGGGGGGGTGATTTTTTTTTTTTTTATTACACTGATTGCTTTTACACCCATAAAGGCTGTAAAAGCAATCATTTCTCCTTCTCTCTGGCTGCATTCTTGCAGCCATTGAGTACTGTGTGAGCTGTGATTGGTCACAGCTTGTCACATGGTACAAGGCTGTTGTGAATAGCCTTGTACCATGTGACCTCTGATCATTCAGGTTTCACACGTAGTAAGCAATGTCACAAGCGACATCTTGCTTACTACTCTGCATGTGATCACCGATTGGCTATCAGTGATCACATGATCGCGACCTCACAAAGAGGTCCTGTACGACGATCAGTGTTCCACTCTGTCTGGAGGACACAGCGGGCACCGGATCGCGGTGCTGCAAGCTCGCAGGGGGCGGGGAGGCCATTTGTGAATGGCCACCTGACAGTGTGACAGGTGGAGGGGGGTCAGTGTGACAGGTGCATGTGATTGGATATTCTTTGTAAAGCAGAGTGGATAAAAATCGATTATTTTTTTTAAAAAAATCAAACAAATTTCTGATTTAAATCAGATTTTTTTTGATTTTTAACAAATTTGTTTTAATAAAATGCTTTTCGAGTAAAAATCTATCTAAAGATAGTTTCCTATTTAAGATACATTAATAATTTAGTTTATCCAGCATGAAATGGAGCTTAGTTATGTAGCATGAGGCTGTATAGTCTGCAATATTTAAATTTTTGGTAAACTCATTCAATGAATCCAAGTTCTACAAGTTGAGAACATGCACTGCATTGATGCATTCACACAATTTCACAGTAACCATGAGAAAAAACATGAAATAAAAGAATTTGAATAGTTCTCTAACTATGTGTGATTAACCTATTAACCTAAACTCGCTTCTGATATCGCTGTTTTAATAACCTGACAGCCTTTTATTCTAAAAAGGAAACCTTCATTTGGTTTGCAAATATTAAAGATTCTAACTACCATTAACAATGAGTCGAATTCCTTACATTTAAAGAGCACCTGTCATTTTAGATCCATCATGGCACCGCATGTTAGCGGGCATCTGTTCACCTGCTGCCGCCATGTCCCTCCCCTTGGTGTCATTGCCGCATTGCCAGTCGTCTTATTAAAGTGAGTGGGACTGTTGGTGGGTCAGAGGAGGAGGTGCTGCAGGACAGAGATGACAGTTGCGCTTTAAAATTATGATTTAAATTGAGCCTTTTCATTAATGATTTAAATCAATGTGATTTAAATCAAATCCACCCTGTTGTAAAGTGAAGCTTTACCTCATTTACTAAGTTTTGGAGCAACTTGCAAAGTGCACAGTCTATTTGTGTTAAAGTAGAACTATAGGCAAAACGTTTTTTTTTTTTTTAAATCTGGAATAGAGTAGGGAAGGGTTATAACCTCTGTAAGGTTTCTTTTTTATTTATTTTTCTTTGCCATCTGTGTCCCATTGTGGAGATTTACCTTCACTTCTTGTCCCTTAAACAAAACAGGAAGTTAGAGGAAATTCCTGCAAATTAACTGCTTGGCCTCCTGAGGATTTACCCCCCCCCCCCCCTTCCTGACCAGGCCATATTTTGCGATACAGTGCTGCGTTATTTTAACTGACAATAGCGTGGTCATGCAGTGCTGTATTCAAATGAAATTTACATCCTTTTTTTTCCAACAAAAAGAGCTTTCTTTCGGTGGTATTTGATCGCCTGTGATGTGTTTGTTTTTTTTGTTTTTTTTTTTTTTTGTTTTTTTGCACTATAAACAAAGACTGACGATTTTGCGCTAAAAACAATATTTTTGACATTTTGCTATTAAACACGTCCAGTAAAATTTTTAAAAAAAAATAAAATTTCGGCATAGATTTAGGCCAAAATGTCTTTGCTAAAAAACCAATCCGCTTCTAACCTCAGCTTGTTCAATGAAGCTTTGGCAATGAAACCTGGAAGCTGATTGGTTTCTATGCAGAAGTGAGTCTGATTTTGCACTCTCCAGCTTTAGTAAATAAACCCCACTGTCTCTGAAGCTGACAGGGATAGGAGCGGGAGAGCCACTTGAGGGGAAAAAAAAAAAAGTTTTCTTACCCTCGTCAAGCAATAAGGTCTTGGTTTTCTAGGGACCTGCGTAAAAACAGGCAGATATCTCCCTGCCTTCGCTCTCAGACATATATCTGCTCATCTATGGCCATCTGACGTTTGCACAATTCATATTTTATTTATTACAGGTACTTGTATAGCACCATCAATTTTCACAGCACTTTACATATATAGTGTACATTCACATCAGTCCCCAGCCCTCAAGGGACATACAATCAAGTCCTTAACGCACATTCAAACATACACATACTAGGTCCAATTTAGGCAGGAGCCAATTAACTTACCAGCATGTCTTTGGAATGTGGGAGGAAACCAGAGTACCCAGAGGAAACCCGCACAGGGAGAACACGCAAACTCCAAGCAGGTGGTGCTGTGGTTGGGATTTAAACCAATAACCCTAGTACTGCCAGGCAGAAGTTCTTACCATTTAGCCACTGTGCTACAAATATGAAACAGTTAGTTTTATAGACAGTTTGGATCCTTTAGTCCTAGATATTGGCACAAACCCTGGTTCATTCTGTACACCATTAGAATTGTAGGCATTGTCCAGATCTGAAAAGCTGAGGCTCTGTAAGAGCTAACATAAGTCAAGAAGCCTTCTATATCTTATTTAAGATAATTATCACTTTCCTACAATGTACATTTAGAATTCTCCAATATGTGCATTTGTAAAAATTTACAGCTGAATGTCTCTGCTTCATGTTTTGTGTCCAAAGCGTTACACAGCAGACTCCTTATCAATCAATCACAAATCCTACAGACATGGTCCTACACTCCTTTCATGTACGTAATAAATTAATCTGCAAGAGTAGCCATAGTGGAGATAATTGCTTGCAAATAAATGGTTTTGGAAATAAAAATTAAACTTGACATATTGTAGTGTAGTGACATCTTATTTGTACGTGTAAAGTCAACAGTAATCCTATATTATAGACCCCCTCCCATCCTTTCCTAAATCACTTTATTGAAAATTCTGGTTATTTATAAAGAACCTTTTTTTGTATTGGGGAACTACAGGCCATGCTGCCAGAGTTCTCTATCGGAACCTTCACTACTCTAAGGGTTCATGCACATGAGTGGCCAGGGGGTACTAAAACCAAGCAGTAGAGTCACAGCTTTACTGCCCCACCTGAACCCTAATATGCAGCCACTCAGGGCCAGGGGTGGACTGACAACTCATGGGGCCCCCAGGCAAACACAAAAAAGGTACCAGGGGCATCTCATGGGGCCCCCTACTGACTCTGGGCCCTCGGACAGTGCCCGAGTTTCCAAATGGTCAGTCCTCCCCTGCTCAGGGCTGTACATATGCCACAGCCTTGGCAAAAATTAACATCACGTCGCATTTAGCAGGTGTTACTGTCACTGAACATGGCCCATGAAAGTTTGTGGGGCTGCCCTGCAACCACGTGCAATGCACACGAATAAGGCATCATAGTGCAGCATTTACAGGGTTAAATTAGGCAATTGCGACATATTGCCTCCTCACCACCTGTCAAATCCTTTCTGAATAGTGATTCAATGCAGATCACTCTTCAGAGGACATTGCATGTATGAATGAGCCCTAACTGACATGGACAGGCACAGTGCCTTTTAAGCTCGCCATATACTGAGTGAATTTCAGACAGTTCCTACTGAACATGTGAAATCTTATAAGTGGGTGGCCCTCTTGGCACCACTCTATCCGACATCCTTTCATTGAAAAATCAAAGGGGCTGGGCAAAAAATTGTCAGGTGAACAATGCCTGCTTTAAATCAGATGCAGCTATTCAGGTATTCTTACAGCCAGCGGTGCCGATATCAGAATACAAAAGCCACCCACCATTCTGCTCTAGAGAAATATGATATTTGGTAACATAACACAACTTTTCAATGGGAAATATAGTAACATAACTTACAGACCACAGCTTGCAGCAGACTGCACCAGTTACCATTATAAGCGCACCAATTTGTACATACAGTACAGTATATGGCCTTCTAAAATCGGTTTTAATGACTTCAAGTTATCAATGCTATAAGATCTCAGGACAGGTAGCAACAGTGTTCGGTACAAGTACCAAAAAAGTAAGTAATCACTTTTTGGCGGCTGAGGGTTTAATTCAGACTTTTGATGAGTGTTAGGATTGGAGGAAGTATTGGATAAAGGGTTAAAAGTGAAGTATGGCCAAAACTTTTTTGCTTGGACTTACTGCACTTACATTTGCTCTCCTGTGATCCAGAATCAGCTTTAGCCTGCTATCAGCTGATGTCACAGAACAGCTCCAGGCTTTGGGAGGATACTAGAAAATAAGAAAAGAAAAGGGGCGCACAACCCTTGCGCATTACCTTAATAAAAACTTTAATTGTAAAAAATAGTAGATGTATACTCACAAACGACAAATGTAAACAGGCTTATCATGATCAACAATTGTCCATGGTCTGAAAAGGTGGGCTCTGATGAAGAGATCTTGTGCTTGCATACATATGTAGGGGTGGGGGGGCCTCAAAAAATTTTGGGGTGGGTTATATGATTGAGTGTAACTTTAATTTAAAAAAAAATGTATTTATCTTTTTTTTTTTTTTTCCATCACATAGGGGACAAAGTCCCTTATGTGATTATTTTTACTGACAGGTTCTCTTTATTGAGACATCCAGGGTCTAACAGACCCTAGATGTCTCCCCTGTACTACATTGAATGTAATGCACTGTACATTGCACTGCATTACATTCTTTCCCGGCCTTCGATGGCCAGGTATCTGTCAACTTTACATAATGTCTTTTTGAAGCCACTTGGTTGTTATTTAGGAATCATTTTGAAGCAGGAAACTTATGACAAACATAGTCATTTCAGGGACTTCATGTACTCATTGTTCATTTATCTATTCTCCAGGAGTTTTGCTACACAAGCCTTTACTACCTTATTAGAGGAATTGACAAGGATACAGATTCATATATGGAAGATTTACTTATACCTGTATTTTCTACATGGACTTTCCATTAATGAATACAGATGTAGTCTTTGCCTATTATATCTGGCTCATTAGTCAGTCACGCAGCTCAGTGGAAAATGCAGAACGTTTTTTGTTTTATTTTTTATTTAAATTTTTTTTATTTTACTTTTATGATTGAAAACTGTTCACCATGATACAATGTCTACCTTTCCACGATCCATGTGATCTTAATAAATACTATTTTCATTCACTAATTTAGTGATCATTACTCCGCATAGGATTTGTATAGGATTTGTAATATACCACTTTATGGCAGGTCTGCTCTTGTCAGCTGCTAATTTCTTTTCATATGTTATTTGGTTTAAAATCCACACCCTATACATTAGGTGAGTCGGGGACTATTTAGAATATGGTGATTACACCTAATTTTAATGGCACTTTTCTCTTTATATTAATCTGTCAGCGGGGACCCGAAAGTGACGTCACATCACTTCCAGGTCAGGACAAGAAGGGGAGGTGATATGTCCGCTCTCCTCCCTCTCCTATACCCGCCGGCACCCACTGAACTAGTCCCGGGCCCGTAGATGGGCAAGCAGAGCCCAGGAAACATAGCGGGCGGGGGGGGGGGGGGCAGAGGCTGGCACCATAGTGGGCTGGTGGAAGCAAATGGGCAGCAGTGCAACCATCCGAATGCTTCCACCTGACAGATGAGCCCTGCTGCTTGCTTGCAACAGGGCTAAAGGTTGACAAAAAAATACATGCCCGGTGCCCGGACCTACATGTCCCCAGCGTCGGGTGATATGAATTGAACATCCCTGTGTTCTGCTACAATCAATGGGGTTAAGGTTACTTCCAGTGTTATTTTTTTAAGTTTTAGGACTATGTTATGCTAAAGTGTTAACATTTAAAGGACTATCAGTGTCAGGTTAGATTTTAGGGGGCAGAATATATTTGGGTTAGTAAAAAGATTCTCAGAGGAACTCATAAAGAATGTCTAAGACACTCTTTGGAGTCCCAACGTGTCATATGACAAATATCAGTGTGGGCGACAGATACATGTGCCTATAGTTAATAGTACATGAAGCAGAGGCAAGCATTGTATGTGGAGCCGCACTGAGACCAGAGGGCCCATACAAGCATTGATCCTCAGTGCAGCTCCTCCTGCTACTGCAGCTTTCACAGAGGTAGGTGAATGGGGCCTGATGGGGATTCCCTTGAGATTAACAGCAGGCAGTGGGTGTATTCTTAGCCGATAGACAACATGCTATTGGCTATAGAATCTGCCTACTGCCTGCTCTTAATCACAAGGAGAGAGCAGACCTGATGGGGAACTAGTATTGCAGCTTCCTCATCAGGCTTCGCCCACTGACAACAACTAGTTGTAAGGAGGCTGTAAGCTGTGAAGCCAACAGTATCCTTAACAACCACTGGTGGGAGTAGCAGCGGCAAATATTCAGCCAGCTACACAGTGTACAGAGAGAGGCACTCTGCCTGTCTCTGTACTCCAACTTGGAGTTTGTCCCAGTTACTTCCAGTTTCATTATCTGGAGGTAATTATTTTTGAATTTGGTGCATTACTAGCACCACTTTGTATAAGTGGCTCTATTTAAGTGTATAAACCTTGTAAAACAACCCATTCAGTATAAAATAGAAAAAAAGACAAAACATTTTGTGTACAGATATAAAAAAAGGGGAACAAAGGTATTTATAATGTTTCTTAATATAAGTAATCACATACCCTGTGTTCTCAACAGTATTAAGAGGTGAGGGAGGAGAAACTGCAGCACACTGATATTGCCAGTGCATGGATGTGCGAATGGCATGTCAGCAGAGGTCTGATCATTGGAGGAGAGCAGACTGAGTTCCCAGCACAGCTAAAGAAATGACCACATTGTGCTCCCAGAGTGTGGTCAGTTTTTTAATAGGAATGCAGAGGAACTGTCAGGAACACCTGAGATTTCACACAAGGGAAGCAATACAAAGAGAGCAGGATACTTTTTTGTACAAGTACATGGTACAGCAGGAACATATCAGGAATATGAAGTATTGGGTTTATATATTCACTAAGAACTACCGGAATCTGCTGCCCATACAAAATGAGTATGGGTATGAAGTGCTGGCATCTAGATGCAGAGAAGCTTCACCACTATGACAAAGTAGGGGAGGTGATGTCACGCTTTCAGCCTTGTCTAATCAGAGAATGCTTTGCGTTCATTAAGAAAATGCAAAGCATTCCTTGGATAGCCTCCTTGCTAAGCAGCCAACCCGTGTATAGTGAAGCCCTAACTCTAGTCTATGAGAGCCTCAATGTTGGAACATACACTATAGTGCCAAAAGTATTGGAACACCCCTCCAAATCATTGGATTCGGGTGTTCCAATCACCTCCATGGCCACAGGTGTATAAAATCAAACACCTAGGCATGCAGACCGGGTGATGTAAGGCTTGGATGCTGCTGCTCGGCCATGGAAACCCATTTCATGAAGCTCTCTACGCACTGCTGTTGTGCTAATCTGAAGGCCACACAAAGTTTGGAGGACTTTAGCTATTGACTCTGCAGACAGTTGATGACTTCAGCGCACTGTGCACTTCAGCATTTGCTGACCCCGCTCTGTCATTTTACGTGGCCTACCACTTCGTGGCTGTGTTGCTGTTGTTCCCAGTTGCTTTCATTTTGTTATAATACCACTAACAGTTGAGCGTGGAATATTTAGTAGCAAGGAAATTTCACAGATGGACTTATTGCACAGGTGGCAACCCATCATGGTACCATGGTTGAATTCACTGAGCTCCTGAGAGCGACCCATTCTTTCACAAATGTTTGTAGAAGCAGCCTGCATGCCTAGGTACTTGATTTTATACACCTGTGGCCATGGAGGTGATTGGAACACCTGAATCCAATGATTTGGAGGGCTGGCCCAATACTAACGAAATATAGTGTAGGTTCCAACATTGACGCTCTCATAGACTAGAATTAGGGCTGCTCTATACACCAGGGCATTAACAAGGCAGTGCAGCTTCCACATATATTGCAAATGTTGTGCAACCAAAAGCTCTGTTGTAATGCAAATGGTTAGGCAGTGTAATTTACATTTTTTTTTTTTTTGCAGGCTAATTTTTAGGTGTACTGGGAAATATTTTATTGTTTGCAATTTACTTGTAAAATCCTTCCTTTTGTAGACATCCAAAAGTCCTGAGACTTTTACATTTGATGTCAGTAGCCTCAGCTAATTCAGAGCTATCATTCAAGTCGTACTCCTTTTTTTTTTTTTTTTTTCTTGGTAAATTTTTATAACATTTTCATTCCAATTTTTGCAAAGACAAAGGTGTTCATTAGCATGTTTATCACACGGCATCATCATAGGAAGTCACGCTCTATTTATTCCCCTTCTCAGTCCCTTAATGAGCACCTGTGCCTGCTTCTGACTCAGATAGGTTCAGAGGGTTGTTCAGGAGCCCTTGACTGTCCATATTCTGGGCCATGTACAAGAAACAAGCGTTGGATCTAATGCTTCCTGGGACATGATTGACAGCCTGCTTCCACCCATGGACTGTGGTACTGCAAAGTAAAAGCACAGCGCCAAAGTGGGGAGCACATTGAATTCTACATCGAACAATGGAGGCAGGAATTGAGAAGGCGGTTTCTGATTTCATCTATTGTATTATGTTATAATGATGCTAGCAGTTTTATAAGAAAACTTTGACAGGTTTTTGTTTTTAGATATAAACCATTATTCTCTGTTGTCACTACTGTGGCCCACCAAGATGGGTGGATAGAAGAGTTTAAAGTATGTTATGATATCAGCAAGTGTGACAGACCCAACTGGGACAGTGGCTTTTGGAGGGGACTGCAGGCTAGATACTTGCCAACTGACCATGAGCACTGGCATCTGAGGGGGCTCTATTCTTTGTGAGGTGTGTGCCTGGGGGGACCTTAGGAGTAATTCTACTTCAGATTCAAGTCCATGCCACCACTGCATCAGCTAGTATATCTCTCTGCTGACTGCCTGCAAGTTAAGTTAGTGGAGCCAAGTGCTACAACTCATTATGGCATTGGGCTCCGGGATACAGCCCTGAGCTGCGGGATTCCGGGACTTGGTTGAAATTCCAGGAAGATCCCGCAGGATCCGGGATGGTTGGAAGGTATAATATAAGGTAGAATACTGATGGTGGAAGATGTTACAATCTATTAGGGGATATGGAAGAATACAGGTGTAAAAGCTTACAGGCTATTAGGGTATAAGAAGGCATACAGAAGAGGTAAGAGCTTATTAGGACATAACTATGGATATATAAAAGGTCAAAGATCTTGCCAGCTATTAGAGTTTAAATGTTGAAAGTGTTTGAAATAGCCTTTAACCTGCCATATACAAGTATCATTATAACATGGTAGTAATTCAGGTTAAATCAACAATTAGAATTGGCAAGCAATACCCAGGCTGACATTATCATTCTGGGTCTGCTATTGACTTTCTTCTGGATATATGTAATTGTAAAAAAAAAAAGGGATTAGAGAAGGACATTCAGGGTTTGGTCTGGAAATATGGTTGGGTCACTAAGAGTTTTGTTGTACCTCAGATGGTGTGGTTTCAGCTCTGAGTCTGAGATTTTGAGGACACAGCATTTCTAGTAACAAAGTGCTGGTTCTGTATGCTTCTAACTCTGGTAGATATGTCATCCACTTTTTTACTTGCATTCATACTTTATTATTCTTAGACTTTTTTTTATCAGTTTGTGGTTAGCCATAAACCATTGAAGACAAACATGTTAAATTTGTGTTTTCTGGGCCAGTGGCAGCCCTCTCATTCCTTCTTTGTGACCATCAGCCAGTTTAGGAATATAGCTAAAATAGCTAAATCCACAGTTGAAATACATATATGAGAACTGCTTTATCTGCCAAAGGATTTGTAATTCTTTCTTTTGTAATACATATACTGCCAGACAGCACAGCCAAGATGGTAAACCCCACTTGGTGTTAAGGCTGGTCATACATTATAAAATGTTCTTGCCCTTGCACTACATAGTTGAAGGTAAATCTAAAGGAAATTGAACAAGGAAATTGTATCATGTAAGGCTTAGGGAATGCAAGGTGGTGTCACCTCTCGGACCAACAATTTGCTTAATGGACCATGAGGGAACAGCAACACAATGATTAGTCATCAGCTCTGTGCATACAGCATTGGATTCAGATGTTCCAATCATTTCCATGGCCACAGGTGTATAAAATCAAGCACCTAGGCATGCAGACTGCTTCTACAAACATTTGTGAAAGAATGGGTCGCTCTCAGGAGTTCAGTGAATTCAAGCGTGGTACCGTGATAGGTTGCCACCTGTGCAATAAGTCCATCTGTGAAATTTCCTTACTACTAAATATTCCAGTCTACTGTTAGTGGTATTATAACAAAGTGGAAGCAACTGGGAACTCAACCATGAAGTGGTAGGCCACGTAAAATGACAGAGCGGTGTCAGCGCATGCTGAAGCACACAGTGCACAGAAGTCGCCAACTGTCTGCAATAGCTAAAGACCTCCAAATTGCATGTGCAGAGTAGCACAACAACAGCGCGTAGAGAGCTTCATGGAATGGGTTTCCATGGCCGAGCAGCTGCATCTAAGCCTTACATCACCAAGTGGAATGCAAAGAGTCGGATGCAGTGGTGTAAAGCACACCGCCACTGTACTCTAGAGCAGTGGAGACTTGTTCTCTGGAGTGACTAATCATGCTTCTCTGTCTGGCAATCTGATGGACGTGTCTGGGTCTGGCAGTTGCCAGAAGAACGGTACTTGCCTGCCTGCATTGTACAAAGTTTGGTGGAGGGGGAATTATGGTGTGGGTTTGTTTTTCAGGGGTTGGGCTTGGCCCCTTATTTCCAGTGTAGGGAACGCTTAAGACATCAGCATACAAAGACATTTTGGACAATTTCAACATGACTGCGCACCAGTGCACAAAGCAAGATTCAAAAAGACATGGATTAGCGAGTTTGGAGTGGAGGAACTGGACTGACCTATGCAGAGTCCTGACCTCAACTTGATAGAACACCTTTGGGATGAGCAGGGGCGGGCTGACAACTCATGGGGCCCCCAGGCAATAGGGGATCATGGGGCCCCTGTGTCCCCACCCACACTCAAATCACACCCAAAAAAGCCTATGAAAGATACCAGGGACATCTCATGGGGCCCCCTACTGACCCCAGGCCCCAGTGCCTGAGTTCCCCAATGGTCAGTCCACCCCTGGGGATGAGTTAAACCGGAGACTGCGAGCCAGGCCTTCTCCTCCAACATCAGTGCCTGACCTCACAAATGTGCTTCTGGAAAAATGGTCAAACATCCCCATAGACACACTCCTAAACCTTGTGGACAGCCTTCCCGGAAGAGTGGAAGCGTTTACAGTGGCAAAGGGTGGACCAACTCCATATTGAACCCTACGGATTGAGACTGGGATGCCATTAAAGTTCATTTGCATGTAAAGGCAGGCGTCCCAATACTTTTTGGCAATATAGTATACAGTTGTGTCCAAAATTATTCAACCCCCAATGCTGTAAAGGGGTTTAGGGACTATAGTGTACATTTGGAATTGTATTCAGAATCAAATCCTACAAGGACGTTGTAACTACCCAAATGCAACTAAAATGACATCAATTGTTTATGTAATACAGTAGTAAATGGTTCTTATGTGGTTTCTTCATTGCCACAATTATTCAACCCCTTAAAGACTACCACTCTGAAGAACAGAGGTTCATACAGGTGCTTTCCATCAGGTATTGAAAACACCTGTGGATGTCACCGAGCAGCAATCAAGCATAATAAGCACCAATTAGGCAGCTTTAAAATGACTGTGATACTCAGCTCCTTCTAGACATTTACTGGTGTGGTTACAAACATGGTGAAGGCAAGAGAATGGTCCAGGAAGACAAGAGAAGAGGTGATTTCTCTTCACAGGAAGGGCAATGGCTATAAGAAGATTGCAAAGATGTTAAACATACCAAGAGACACCTTAGGAAGCATCATTCGCAAATTCAAGGCAAAGGGCACTGTTGAAACGCTACCTGGTCGTGGCAGAAAGAAGATGCTGACTTCGACTGCTGTGCGCTACCTGAAGCGTAGAGTGGAGAGAAGTTCCCGTGTGACTGCTGAGGAACTGAGAAAAGATTTGTCAGATGTGGGTACAGAAGTTTCAGCCCAGACAATAAGACGCACACTGCGTAATGAAGGCCTCCGTGCCAGAACTCCCAGGCGTACCCCCTTGCTGTCTCCAAAGAATAAGAAGAGTCGACTGCAGTATGCCAAAAGCCATGTGGACAAACCACAAAAGTTGTGGGATAGTGTTCTGTGGACTGATGAAACAAAATTAGAACTGTTTGGGCCCATGGATCAACGCTATGTTTGGAGGAGGAAGAACAAGGCCTATGATGAAAAGAACACCTTGCCTACTGTGAAGCATGGTGGAGGGTCAATCATGCTTTGGGGCTGTTTTGCTTCTGCAGGTACAGGGAAGCTTCAGCGTGTGCAAGGTACCATGAATTCTCTTCAGTACCAGGAGATATTGGATGGAAACGTGATGCAGTCCGTCACACACCTGAGGCTTGGGAGACGTTGGACCTTTCAACAGGACAATGATCCCAAGCATACCTCCAAGTCCACTAGAGCATGGTTGCAGAGGAAAGGCTGGAACATTTTGGAGTGGCCATCGCAGTCACCAGACTTAAATCCGATTGAGAACCTCTGGTGGGACTTAAAGAAAGCAGTTGCAGTGCGCAAGCCTAAGAATGTGACTGAACTGGAGGCCTTTGCCCATGAAGAATGGGCGAAGATACCCGTAGATCGCTGCAAGACACTTGTGTCAAGCTATGCTTCACGTTTAAAAGCTGTTATAACTGTAAAAGGATGCTGTACTAAGTACTAAGATTGAATGTCACTTGGGGGTTGAATAAAACTGATAATGCTGTGAGCACAGAAAAGACATTTGTGGTTATTTCATTATAACTGTTATGTTATATTTGTCTGACCTACAAGTGCCTCTTTAATGTAAATGTAAGCAAGATGACTGAATGATCAAAAGCAATGTCAAACTGGCCAAAACACTCAATTTCAGTGGGGGTTGAATAATTTTGGACACAACTGTATATACAGTATACGTGTATATATAGATAATAAAGGAGCAGAAGACAGTCATTCAGTAGGCAATACTGTCCCCCCACCCCAAAAGCCTGTTTTGTTTTTTTTTTTTGTTTGTTTTTGTTTTTTTTACAATCGAACATTGTTTTAACATAGGAATATTGCAAACCGAGTGCTTGGCTCGTGATTGTGGCATGGCCCTATTCACTTGAATGGGTACATTCAACGGTGGTACTGCCTGCAAAATATGACGGCAAGACACTACCACCTCTGTGTACAAGGCTGTCAGGTCACCATTAAACTATGAGACAGGTTTGGTGCTGGGTGGTAGGAGAGGTTTAAAATTGCTCCTATACCTATCTATTTCAACCCAAATGTAAAGTAAGCCTGCCTGTGCTGTCTTAAAGGGGGAGGCTTACTAAAACTGCATGGTGCAAAAGCTGGTGCAGAGCTGCATAGAAACCAATCAGCTTCCAGGTTTTATTGTCAAATCTTAATTGAACCAGCTGAAGTTAGAAGCTGATTGGCTACCATGCAAAGCTACACCAGATTCTGAATACTCCAGTTGTAGTAAATCTCTCCAACTAAGTCTTTTTAACCTTCCTAGTCTTTATCTTGAACTACAGAATGACTAACCTTGATATTGTGGAGATGTGAGACTAGAATGGTTGGATAGTTTAACAAAAAAAACTGGTCAGGGCTGACACTCAATCTATAATGCTACAATGCTACAATGCTGTATGCTGTCAGCCCAAATCAGGACTTAAGAGCTGACTGCATTTCTGGCAGATCAACAGGTATTTTTCTATACATGCAGGATCTTTAAAGAGATAAAGCTTCCTTTATTTTGCCCTGATGTGCTTTAATAAAAAATATTTTAATGCATTGACTGTTAAAAATAAATTTATAAATATTTAAAAGTGTTACAATATCCTTTTCATCAGGAAACAAACGGTCCAGTGGACTGCACTCCAATTAATCTACTTTATTAGGCATTCACTTAAAACCAAATGACAGACAGTGCAAATACAGTGGGGGACAAGCAGGTAGACTGTTTCATGCTAAAGACAGCACTTAATTAGTAAGTGAGTAATGATTAATCGCTGTCTTTAGCGTGAAACACGTCCACCAGTTTGTCCCCCACTGTATTTGCACTGTCATTTGATTTTAAGTGAATGCCTAATAAAGTGGATTAATTAGAGTGCTGCCGACAGGACCTTTTTTGTTTCCTACTGTACAGTAGTGGTGGGCAGAACACCCCCGTGCTCCGTTCACAGTCAAACATTCGAACCTAATGAATGTTCGACGGCGAACTTCGAACTCAATGCAAGTCTATGGGACTCAAACTTGTAAATTCAGAAGTGCCCATTTTAAAGGCTTATATCCATGTTATTGGCGATAAAAGGGGTATGAGGACTCGGGTACTGCCCTGAGGAACATGAATCAGTGGAAAAACATTTTTCAAAAAGTACCGTTTTTAAAGGGGGCAGTCATTTTTCATTGTTTAAAGTAAAAAAAAAAAAAAAAAAAAATCCTTTAAATATCAAACCTGAGGGGTCCCCTTAAACTACCTGCAAAGATGCACATCTGTACAATGTATAGAATCTGCAGCAGGGCTGACATTTAAAAAAAAAAAAAGAAATTGCTATAAATAAACAAAACAAAAAAACAGTGTAACAGCTTGGGGTCCCCCAATCCATACTAGACCCTTTAGGTCTGGTAGGAAGGTTAGGAGGGACCCCACAGTAAAAATTAAAAAAAAAGTGCATGGGGTTCCCCCTAAAAGCCATACCAGGCCCTTTAGGACTTTTAGGCAGAACCCCACTCCAAAAAAATGGGGTAAAAAAAGTGTGGGGTTCCCCCTTAATTCCTACCAGACCTCTGATCTGAGTACAGGTCTAGCAGAGCAGGAAAGGGGGGGGGGGGGAGAACAAGCGCCCCCCCCCCCTGCGGCTTACCAAGCCATGTGCCCTCGGGAATGGGACAGTGTCTATATGCCGATGTGGACAAGGGCCTCTTCCCCACAACCCTGGTGGGGAGCTCATTGGCATCAGGGTACCCTGCTGCCCCTCCTAGTGAATGAGTAAGGGGTACTTGTTCCCCTACCCATTCACTCAAGGATTAAATTCAGTAAATAATAAAGATGCCAGACTTTTAAAAAAATTTCTTTTTTTGAACAAAAAACAAAACAAAAGTCCTTTTTTAAAAACGGTTTCATCGTTATAATCCATCGTCAATCACGGCGTCCAGTATTGTCACAACCACAGTGCACCTGCCGAGCACTCGCTGCAATCTGACATTTGCCAGTCAGAAGTAAACAATTTGGCGGAGCTATCGGTTATGTAACTGCTAGCTCCACCCAATTGTGCTGTGATTGGCCAAAGCATTGCACCTGACCTGTGGTCAGGTGCATTGATTTGGCCAATCACAATGCACTGTGAGAGCGCAGTGCATTGTGAGGTGCGGCATGCAAACATTGCGCCCAACGCCCTTACTGCTTGTGTGTTCGCCGATCACATGAACGGCCGATGTTCTAGTTCTCACCCGAAGCAGCGATATAACAGTATGTGTGGATCATTTTCAAACAGTTTATGTAAGTTGACATATTTTTAAGCTCACTTGCTGCTATTTTATGTAAAATAAAATGTACATTTATTAAATGCATATTAAACAGTTGGAGCACAAAAGCGCTATATTAGCAGCATCTACTGGTAGGAGGTATGATATACACTAAAACTGTTTTTACTGGTTTCAGGCAAAAAAAAAAAGCTGTTAAAAAAGCATACACTATAACAACTAGTATAAATGAACATGTGAGAATGCTGTGCCCTGTTCACATTTTAAAAGCACAAAAGAAGAAACTGTATAAAATGACGATGTGAGCCTTTATGATAGGTTTATTAATAAAATAGTCTGAGGAAAAAAGTCTCCTGCAACACATACAAGGTTTTATATTTTACTGGCTGTTATGAGTTATTTCCAACAGCCATTCCCTTTTATAAAGCCAAATGTAACAAGAGACTATAGAAGACTTACAACACCCTAGAAATAAATGTTTGAAATATTTTTTCTAAATTAATTGTTCTTGTAATTTTTCTTTTATTCTCCACATGTGAACTTTCACAATTTCTTGAACAATTTGCCTGCGTGAGATAAAATTATTCTTTTTCAGCAATACATCTTGCAGAAAATGTTGCTCGCATCAAATTTGATTTCTGAAATACTCATATTTTAAATCACATTCAGTTGTTATTTACAATGCAATTTTTTAAATTGCCTTTATATGAAATTTTATGATAAAGTGACTATCCAACATCCTCTATTCTGCATTGTATAGAATCCTCCTTGTCCTGAACTTCTCTATATCTGACAGTTTAGCAAATCTTTCACAAGAGTTCATTAAATAGTAAAAGAAGCTAAGGGGCAGATATTTATTAGCATATTTTCTAACAATAAGGGGGGATTCCTAGCTGCTTGCAATGGGGGTATTAGGCAAGAGGGAGAGCAGCAGCGGGAGGCCCAAGAAGAGGAGGATTGTGGCTGCTCTCTGCAAAACCACTGAACAGAGCAGGTAATTATAACATGTTTGTTATTAAAACAAAAACAAGCCTTTACCAAATAGCACTTTAACCCTTTACTTTGCCACCAGATAGAGGGTCGGCCTATCATCCGTTTACAATATTAGCAATAGCAATTTATGAATATAAACGTCTGTACACACACTGTCACCACAGAATGGTATATCCAGAGGTTTACCATGTAGTAGCGCTCTTCAATAGACAGGAATTCTTTAAGTTCTGCGTTAGTGCATTAGAGACAATATTAACGATTTTGAAATATTGTTTAATAAAATGAAAGACAGTTAAACAAAAAACAGTGCAAACAAAATATTCACAGAAAAAGGGATTACAAAGGAAAAAGAGACAGCAATGCAACAGAAAACAAAAAGGGTTGAAGAATGAAAAGCGCTTATCAAGCCCTGGTTTCAGCAGAGTCCAATCAACAAGCACGCTGGTACATTGGCTCTCATAAATTTCAACAGGTGTTCCTTGCATTGATGCTAAAAGGAGAGCTGTCTACTGTGGTTGCAGTCCCTCTTTTCTATACCTTGAGGAGGGTGTTGATAGAAATGGTTTGTCCAATCACCATGACTAAGGTGTAGCTAATGGGATTTCACTGTGTTTAGAACCATGCCACAGATACAGTTTTTCATAGGTATTAATATCTTTGAATACCTACATGTTAGTGTCTGATATCTTGTATATAACTTTCATGCACGAAATTACCTTATGAATGAATATAAATATGAGGGGTGTTGGATGCCTATTTCACCTAAGACATGTAGAGGCCTAATTTGATCTGATACCTCCTAGGATAGCAGTGTTTTTAATTAGCAGTATTTTAATCCCAGAGTATGTAAACCCAACATTTCATATTCTTGCTATTTGTCTGCTGTACCATGTACTTGTATGAAAAAGTATCCTTTTTTACTGCTTCATTTGTGTGAAATCTCCAGTGTTCCTGACAGTCCCTCTGCTTTCCTATTAAAAGCTGAATACACTAGGTATAAGAGCAAATTGTGGTCAGTTTTCTAACTGTGCTGGGAACTCAGCCTGCTCTCCTCCAATGATCAGACTTTTTCTAACATGCCCCCCCCCCCCCCACACACACACACAGCCTTTTACTGGGAAGTTCTATGTGCTGCTATTTCTCTTCCCCCAAGCTCTCTGTCCTCAGCTGCATAATAGCTGTACTAGTATTATCTCAGGAGTTATGAAATACACTGAAGTTTTTGATTCTACCAGGGAAGAAAGACATCAATGTGTATTGAGGACCTACCTGGTGTTGGGGGCCACTGAAGAGAGGGCTTCCCTTGCGGCTAAGTTCCAGACTCCCCTGAAGATGGAACAGAAGGAGTCAGGCCCAAAGTAGCACAGGTCACTTGCAGGAGTGCTTATAGAGATGATCTGACTGAGGATGCTTGTTAGAAATGCACCCGGTAGCACAGCTGATGTACTGGAGTGGTGTTTTGCAGACAGGTGGCGCCCGTGATAGATAGTAGGTCTTCAGTGTAGCAGAGGACAGAAGAGTAGTCAGTTCAGAGCCAGAGTCAGGTGCCAGGTGGATATTAGAGCAGAAATAGTCAGATGGATAGGTCATACACAGGAGAGCAAGCAAGAAGATCCATTAGACAAGCTGAGGTCATACACAGGAGAGCAAGCGAGAAAATCCATTAGCTAAGCCAGGGTCAGGTCAGGAAATGGGCAGAGAAGATAGGTCTAGGAACAAGCCGAGTTGGTAACAAGAGATCACAATAGCAAGGAAACATGGGACAAAGGTATTGGGGAGCCAGAGATCAACCAGCAATTGGAGAGAGTGATTGGCTTTCTTATAAAGGCTGTCTGGCGCCAAACTGGGTTGGTGTGCATAACTGTGCGCTGGAACGCATGCGTGTGCCAGTGCGCATTTCTGCAGTCATGCAAGGTACTGCCAGGAATGTCAGGTCTCCGAGTACCTCCGTTGTGGACAGAGCCCTGGCAGGTGGGGTGTTTACGATGGGGAATTAGTGGAAAGGATAACTGCTTGTTTTCCTAACTACTCAAGCTTGCAAATTTGATGGTCTTATGAGATGTGTTGGGGTTAGATTCTGCTAATGCCATCAAAGTACTGACAAGGATGTCTGGAATGCAGTTAAAAGTTTGTCAAATGTATAAACAGAAAGGGGAGGACACTACTGCTCTGTTTTTTGCTCTGAAAAAATGGCATGGCTGACCTGGGACCTCAACAACATGGCTGCCATACACAGCTTTTCATGTGCCAAGTACGCATTACCATTACACTCTTCAAGGGCTTGCTGGCCCACTTTTATTAGAAAAACAGAAAAGTTTGTATAGAAAATCAGTTTCCCACGCAGGAGTTTCCACTTTCAACACCAACATACACAACACTCAGCCACATGGCTCTCTCTAGCAGTGCCACTGCTCAGGCCTGTTGCCTTGGTTCTCTATCAAACACAGCACATACGTCGTCCTGTAAAAGCTCTTTTCCATCTCTGTGCTGCTTTGTAACCAACCATTCCTAAACTGTGCAACTGTGCAGACATACACACTCTGACTTCCCCTTGCAACCACTTTGACTCCTGGGGAAGGATTGGAGTCCCCCCCACTATGAACTCCTGTCTCTTGGGTGGAGCCCAGATCTATTGTCAGGTCCTAGATTATAAATGCCTTGAACACCTGCACACTCAGCTTTCTGGTTTCTGCCAAAACCCAGACACTGGTGTAACACTACCCCCTCAGGGGTCTCTGATTCATTTTTGGGTTCCCTGTCTTGCCTGACCCCACTCTGAAAGTCCAACGCCTGCTGACAGCACCTTAAACCTCTAGTCACAGGGACCCTCTGACTGCAACCTCAAATTAGACTCACAGACAGTTTAGAGTGAACTGAAATCTTGGTTGTTCTAAGATTAAATGTAGGCACAGTAAAGCATGGTAAATGTTTTGTGCATGAAATAATAGTTATCATTTAGAGAAATTTCAAGCAAAAATCACACACAGCAAAATCTAACTCAGTTATGGACGTCCTGCAATTTAGAATTTAGCCAGTAACCCCAGTCCTGAGATGTCTTTCCCTAGTGAGCAAGAAACTACCAAGCAGAGCGGCCAGCTCACTGTGGGCTCTCAGAACCAGGAGACAGGGTTCAATTCTGAGGTTAAGGAAAAGCAAACCTTGAATTGAGTAAGCCACTGTCCCGTTAAACTGCAACTGATCTTTTGCGGGCTCGATAGGCTCCCAGTTGGTGCACTTTAAGAATTCAAATCCCTCTGGAAGCAAATGTGGAATTTCCTTAATAATGTGCTAGTACAAAGGAAAGGGGCTGTTCCTTTAACACACACAAGGTAAGATGCAAATTTAGGCAGGGAATAAAGAAAGAGCAGAAGCCCTCTTTGTAGGGATTAATTCCTCTTGGGACATCAGTGGCACACTGCAGCAATGCAGGAATTCTTTGGTGAATGTGGGCCAACTGCAGTGGAAGCAATAGTGTGGCTTAACTTGCAGAGGGCAATTGCAATTGGAATATGCTAAAAGTGTAGTAACCGGTAGGCCAAGGGACTTAGTCCTTAACATGTGGAAGTTGTGAACAGTGGCAGTTGAACTTAGGCAGAAAGCAGCATCTTCCACTAATAAAGTCATTGGCAATTCAAATATCTCTAACCAGATCCGTGGCACCGATCGGGTAGCTGATGGTCTCTCTGTAGATGTGGGCCCCCAGTATTCCAGCGGTCCCTCCTTCAGAGCAGCTCTCTGGACCTCCAGCCCATGGGACAGCTCACCAGACTCATCAGTGATGTCAGCGATCAGCATCTTCTACCTCTCCCTCTCTGTGGCCTAGCTTGGCCTTCTCCTCCACCTCTGCTCTCCAGCTTTCACCCTTTGCTTCCTGCCCTGGGCTTGTGTATTTATCTGCCTACTCACCAGCTCCTCTGGGAAATGTAGTGTAGCACTAACCCCTTAGGAGTTGCTGAAGTTTTGGGTCCCCCTATAGTCCTGCACAGCCAGACAACACGCATTTTCTACATAGACTTTCATCCAGGAGTCAGTAACCAGTCCTTGAGCTTTGTTTTGAAGTTTTATTAGGGGATTTAAAACTTGGATAGGGTTAGGGGTGTATGCGATGCCCAATGAAATTGAGAAACTGAGGACAACTTTCTGAACCATGTACAAGTGGTTACAGCAAACTGTCTCTTTTGGAGAGCTAGCCAACATCTCCTATACTACCACCCCAGATCCTAGATACTCCTCTATCTGGCTGCCTGGAGGAATCCCCGGACAGGGGATCCAGTGTCTGCCACATAAATGGTGAAACAGTCCTGGGTGGCAGGCCAATCCAGTTTCCCACTAGAGTGCCTCCTTCCCCTATCTGGCCCAGGAGGTGCAGGTCTACTCACTCAGTCCTTCTCCTGTGCTGCTGCTGGTGGGGTGGTGGCTGCTACCAGGCCTTTTAGCTGGGCAGCTCCTTTCCTGCCTCACAGGTGGTCCTCTCTCAAGGGGTTGGTTAAAGTCCTGAGCTTTCCTCCTTCCAAGATCCTCTGCATGTAGGTGAGCCGCTCTCCATCTGGGCCCCCTCACAGGCTCCTGCCTTCCAGCCTCAAATCCTCCTCTTCCACCCGAACTCTCCTCCAACTCTCCTGCTCCTGAGCAGGCTCTGTTACTCTTAAAGGCTGTCCTGGCCACTTGCCAAGCCTCCTGTTGTGGATTGGCCAGGATCCTCTAAGAGCACAGACCAGCTACTCCTCAGATCCACCCACTGCTTCTAGATCTTTCTCCAAAGTTCTAGAGCAGGGGTAAATTCCAGAGGGTTGGTCAGCAGAGCCTCCCAGCTCTGGAAGTGGCAAAATATAGGAACCTGGCAAAAACATGCGCCGGAAAGGTATTGCAGAGCGGGGATATCAGACTATTAGAGTTCGCGCCGCGGCTTCCTATGTGCAGGAGAGGCCGTCGGGCTGAGGATGGCTGTTGCGCCCCCTGTGGGGAGTCTCGGAGGAGTCGTCGGAGGCATCCGACCTCTACGGTTAGATTGAGCATGCCAATCCATAGCACTGTCCACCGATCCCGGGCCCTGAACTGGTGGCAATCTTATGGAGCTATACCAGTCAGGTAGGTCAATCAGAGGTATGTCCAGGGAGGAACAAAACAATGGCAATTCTTCAGGGGATCTCAGGTTGCATGATTGTCCGTTAGCTTGTACAGAGAGGCAGAATGGGAACCTCCATCTATAAGTGATGTTACGTGATCGGAGCATGTCCAGAAGGGGACGTAATGCACGGCGTTGTTGTAGGGTAATGCTGGATAAATCTTGAAACCGTTGTAATTCTGCGCCTTCATACGAAAGATGCCTTCTGTCTCTAGCACATCTGAGGATATCCTCTTTGAGCGGGAAACTTACAAGGCAACAAATGACATCCCTGGGTGGATCTGCGTCTCCCCTCCTAGGGCGGGTCGCTCTGTGTACACGTTCGATGTCAATTGGGGTTGCTGGCGGGCGACCAAGGAGGTCATTAAATATGGCCATTACCGCTTTGGGGATATCGTTAGTTTCCACTGATTCTGGGAGACCACGTATTCTAATGTTATGTCTGCGGCCACGGTTGTCTAGATCCTCAACATGTCTGCAAAGATCTCTGATAGTAGAAGTGTGCCTCACTGAATTTTGTCGCATGTCTAAAATGGCAGATTTGTTTTGCCTGGAGGTGGATTCCACCTGCTCCATGCGTGAGCCCATGGCCCTTATATCCTCCCTTAAATCTCCAAGGGCATTAGTGAGCGTGGCAGACAGGGTGGCCTTGATGTCTGCTGCCACTGCATGAAGATCCCTTAATGACAGGGACTGGGATGCAGGATGGATGTCATGGTGAGGCACTGTGTCCGGGGCAGCCGACAAGGCAGAGCAGGAGGGAGCTGCTATATCAGTGGCAGCAGAGGGAGGGGGCGAGGGGGATGCAGAGGGAGAAGGAGATGGCTGCGGCCCTTCCCTCCGCTGCTGGGAGCGGAAGAGCTCCTGTATATGCCGCCCCTGCGCTCCCTGGCTCCGTGGGGATCGTGATCGGGCACCGGCTGATGTCCGGTCCGACTTCCCCATAGTGAGACAGTACTCACTCACCCCGCTCCTCCGTAAGGCTGTGTAGAGGGATCCGGCCGGCGGGAGCTCTCTCTCTAGGCGGCCATCATCCAGCCGCGGCAGACCACGCCCCCCGAGCCTCCCAGCTCTGACCTCAATTTGACCCCTGCTAACTATCACACCCAGGCTGCTACTCAGCCCCAACTAACAACTGAAGTCTAGCTCCCCCTAGCTGACTAGGAGGGTGCTACAGTAGTTTGTTAGCCAGCTGTTAAAACAGTAAAGTCCTGCAGTATGAATCCCACAAAGCTTTGCAACAGAGTCTGCACAATTTGGCTGCAAGACGCTGCCATCTTGCGCCCATTTGACATCCTGCTAGCAGGATCACAACAGGATGTTACACTGGGTTGGTGACTCTTTCCCTTCCAAAGCGTCTCCGAGCTCCAGCCCTTGATTTGGGAATTACAAAACCAGGAGAAAGATCAGAAACCACCTTTCTCCACTGGGGACTGACATTCTGGGGCCCTGCACTCTGCAAATGTGCAAACCCTGTGTCACTTTCTCCCACTTTTATACAGTGGCAGTCTTTTTTAGGTTTCTTAGGTATATTATTGAGTTGGGCTGGATAATAGGTTATTAAGCTCATTTTGTATTCTTCCTCCATTTGGGATGGATTATTCTATGAAGATTTCTCCTAGATTCATATGTTTTGTACAACTATGTAACTACTAGTTGATACTAAGTTTCCGATCTGTGGAAGGACAGATTTAGCTCTAAAGCTTATACTGTACTTCCAGTGCTGTGCTGCTTCCTCTTGGGGTGAGTCCTGTTGCAAGAGCACCAACTATCTGCATTGTTGTGCGATCTACAAATACACTTGAAATTGTCACAGCTGCCTGGTCCTTTGATGATCTGTGCCAGCTCCTAGAATGTCTAACTTGTAGAGAAGAGGGTAGGGCAGCATTAGGCCCCTGCAGCTGTCAGTCAGGTGCAGGGAGGAGGAAGCAGGGGCGTGGCTTGTTTGGCACTGTGTTTCAATAGACACACACAACACCTGCTTTGAGTATGCATGCAGGGTTGTCTCATTAGCAACTGGCTAGCTACAGGAGACACCTGCATACAATGGGGGGGACGGGGACATCAGATTCAGCTAGGAAACCAAAACATTTTTGGGGAAACGTGCTATACATACTAAGCACGTCTGGACTTCTGTGAGTGAAATAAAAAAAAAATAGAGTTTTTAGCATCACTTTATGGAATCTGTGCATTATTAATATAAAAGTAAATTTAGTGATTTGCAAAAATAATACCAGGCTTCTCATCTCGGGAGACTGGTGGACTGGTCTCGACATGGAGATATTAAATTATGGCTCAGCATTGAACAGGCCCACACACCAATCCCACTTTCTAGGGATCCGTGGTGCCATGATACTTTGCCTCTCTCGTTTAAGATGCACCCACTCATTGGCACGACAACATCTATATGTTCTTCCCTGTTTGCCTTGTTCTACTTCATGTGCCCAAAAGTGCCCCAGGTCTTTTACAATCCTAGCAACAACCCTGGCACAAGAAAACCATGACCATTCTTCACTGTGGTGCACTAAGCACACTGCATTTTGTTTTCTTTTATCTAGCAATGTGGCCCAACTTATCTTGCACACAGGCCCACTGACATCATAAAACACCCCTGATATCAACCCAAGGCTCCTATGTGGAATACATAATAGACAATTCTCCAATCTGAGGCTCCATTAATAGTAACAGCTGCACAATCCTAATCCTTAGCTATCCTTTTCAACCAGCGGTGCCTTGGCAAAATGCCTACAAATTGGCCAAAAAATGTGTACAAGCCAGAGGTGGATCAAGCCTGCCTTTTAGTTACACAAAGCCACAGGTTTTTATTGTACACCATTATGACTGTCTAGCCACTGGCATCCAAACAACCAATTACATCATCGGTTGATAAGGAGGATGTTGGTCATCTGCACAGCATCCCTGTTTTGATCCTCCCCTGATCCAGCACTGGGGTTAGATTAGCTGAGTGATGGAGAAAAATGTAGGGAAAAGAGAACCATTTGAATGCTAGTCAGTACCAGTGTGCAAAAGTGTATTTGATTTGGAAGAATAAATGACCTCTATTGTTGGGTGTCCTATGTGTGTGGATGTTGACTCATGTAAAACTATTAGAATAGCTTTTTATATTTTAGAATAGGGTGCCTGGAAACTCTCCATCACTAAACCAAAATGTACTCTTCTGTTTACTAGGAATGAGGCTTGGGGGGGGGGGGGGGGGCGGGGCTGCTAACATGCTATCCAGTAACAGTTACCCTTAAAAATGATGTATCACCTATGCTTATATACAGGAAACAACTTGAAGCTTGTATTACACCATGACGATTTTGTACCATACTAGAACATAATACAAACATCACCATACTTTCTGACAGTCAAGGGGGCACTTGAAATTGTTGATATTTACAAAAAGATTTTACATTGTCATACATTTTACTGTTCTTTTGAATAGTTGCCCATTTTATAACGATAATGAGATTTTCTTTCTGTGCCTGTGGAATATGTTTTCCTCTTCTAAGCAGGTGGTGATGTCATTTTTGTTTTTTTACTAGCGGATTCCCAGAAGCTACTCCCAGGGGGATAGCAGTTGGTTTGGCACTGAGACTCTTGTTTGTGATGCTACAAATACATTCCATTTCTTATGTCACCACTTCTCATTGACTGTAGATCTCTACCTTTGACATGGGCATTCTTAAAGATGTAAAACTGTGCTTGAATATCAAAAGCTTGCATCGCAATACTATTTTTTTTTCTTTCAGAGGCATCTTTCAAATTTTGGAAGGTATTAAATTACATTGAGATTCTGTGTTGAAAATATATGATGATAGCAGAATGTTGGTCTACTGTATCCTCTGGGTATTAGGCCTCTCACATTTCTGATTAGTGTCAAGTGTTGCTGTACATAACTGCTCTTTTAACTGGACGTATATATGAGTTGACCAATCTAATCCAGCTAGATCAGACAACAATCTCTTGCCTGTTGCAGCAGCAAAACAGCTGTCTACCTGTTCTGGGGGCAACAGACCAATCGCATTTGAAAATGTTGGGTTGTTATTGGTCCCTCTGAGAAAGTAAGAACTTTCTGAACATTCCCTCCTCAATTCCTTTCTAATTCACTTAAATTAATTCAGTCACCTGACCAGACAGCCATGTTCACCACTCCATTCATCTGCTGGAATCCCTTGGAATTACTCGGGATTTCCATGTGTGGAAAGCATGTGACCTTTTCCTCTTTCTGCCTTAATGCAGCGCTTGTTGTTACCTTAGCAGCTAATTGCCAGGGGCAAGGGGACATTCATTAGCCATTTTCAAGCTCTGACACAGACCAACACTGAAATTACAAAGCATAGCGTTACCCCCTTCAGGGCTGCTGGATTTTTGGGTCCCCTTATTCTTGCAGTCAGGCAACACGTATTTTCAACTTGTATCTGAAGTCAAAGACCAATCCATGGGCTTGTTTTTTTGTTGTTTTATTGAGGGAAAAACAACTTGGATGGGGATAAGGGAATATAGAATGGCCAACTTGACTTGCTAGAACAACCTCAGGACAAACCTTCTTTTTTATGTACACTACGCAAAAACGCAGATCTGTACTCCCTCCAGAATAATCAGTCTCTAGAAGCTCTATCTCCCCTGAATGACACTCACAAAGTCCCAACACTTTGTAAGAAAATACCAGTTCACCTGGCTGTTTTGTGAAGTGTCCCAGAGCAAGTGATTTAGGCATCTGGGAGCCTTCTCCCTTTTTAGGCCCTGGGGGGTGTAGAGGTACTCACGCTGTCCGTTGAATCCTGCTGCTTTGGATAAGACTGCGTTTCCAGGCTTTTTGCTGTGCTAACCTTCCATGCTGGGCAGAGTGTCTCCTCGATAGGACTTGTAAGGTAGTGAAGTTCCCTCTCTCCAGCTTCCTCAGTTTCTGCCTGTAGGCAGAGCCCCCTTCCCTGGGGTCCCCTCCCAGGCCTCACAATCCTCAACACTACATTCTCCACCCAATCACCAGACTACTAACTGGACTGGCTCTTTAATTTTTAAAGGCAGGTGTTACCACCATGCCAGGCCTCCTGCCTGGGGATTGGTCAAACTCCCATAAATATTCAGCCTGCCTATGTACCTCCACCTACTAGTTTATAAAAGTTTCCATGGACTTCCAGAATCAGGGGGGGCAACAGAGGCCTGATCTTCAGAGCCTTCCAGTATGACCAAGCAGCGAAGTTCAGACCCCCAGCCCCCCTCCCCCCCAAAAAAATGTAAAGTTAGCAGCTACAAATACTGTTAGTTGCTGACTTTTAATATTAGGGCATTTACATGTCCAGGCATCCAACGGTGTCCTCACCCCAAGCCGATTCTTCAGTCGGCTGTCGGGTGCTGGTGCCACCATCTTGACTAAGTGAAACCTTGCAGTTTTACCGCTGGTTTCCTACTGTGCATCTGCAAAGCGCACTGCACTTTGTGAATGGGCGCAGTTCTCTGAGACCCTGGAAGTGTCCCAGAGGGCTGTGGGGGGGGGTGAACGTCCGGCTCAGTTTGTCAGGGCGAACTAAACCAGAAGTGGGAGTGGGTACCTGTCTAAACCAGGTACCCGTTCCCCCCCCCCCCCAAAAAGGTGCTAAATATGGCAGCGGAGGTGGAGGGAGGAGGCAGAAAAGTGGAGCTTCCACTTTTGGGTGGAACTCTGCTTTAAACTGAACCCACAACAATGACTCAAACTCACATGACTACGTGAGTCAGTATAAATTTACCTAACCCAACTCTACACTAGAGGGTGCTACAAAAGCTTTGTGATCAGGGCTCTAACAAACAGGGAAGTGGGGGATCACAGGAAGATAGTAGTAAGGCTATCAAGAGAACTTGTCACTTTCCCTAAATAGGCAAAGTGGCAGACTAACTTTAAGCCTAAACGTTTGAATGACCTGAATGTATATGTTTATAGAATGGCAAACCAATGGACATGCCTCTTATTGGTTGAATCATGGTTGACTAATTGAACTGTCTAAAGTCTCCTTAGGCTCCAAAATGCTAGTTGGTCATTGAGATAGTACAGAGCTCATTCCTGTACTTGCTTTTATACACCTTTCAGCCACTCCAGATAGGCAGTTGATAGCAGAGGTGTGTTTAGATGTCAACAAAATTGCAACTTTACTGCATTTGTTCCAGGCATGGTAGTCAATTATTTGATCTAGTGCAATGAGAGGAGAGCCTTTGTTCTACTAGGTGTATGAAATAAATGAGGCTTCCCAATATACAGTCATGGCCAAAAATATTGGCAACCCTGCATTTGTCAGATAAAGCACCACTTTGCCCAGAAAATAGTTGCAGTTTAAAGCAGAGTTCCACCTGAAAAAAAAAAATTTAAGTCAGCAGCTACAAAAACTGTAGCTGCTGACTTTTAACATACAGACACTTACCTGTCCCTCGGTCCAGCGGTGTCCTCACCTTGGCTGGTTTCACTGGCCTTCTTCTCTCCCTGGCGCCGGCATCTTCAGTGTGGGCACCCGGCTGTGACAGCTTGTGGCTTCACAGCCGGGTGCCCACTGCGCATGTGCAAGAAGAGCTGCGCTTTGTGAATGGCTCCGTAGTCTTCTGGGGCCTGTCGCGTGTCCCAGAAGACTACGGGGAGGGAGGGGGGGGACAACTTACACTTCCGATCGCCTAAGCAATCACAGCGGAAGTGGGAGCAGGTACCTGTCAAATTTGGGTACCCGCTCCCCACAGGTACCAATCCTTAATGGGGAGCGGGGGACAAAGGCTTAAAGTGGAACTTCCCCTTTTGGGTGGAACTCCGCTTTAAATTGTTTAGGTATTCTCATGGTTATTTATTTTGTTTGCATTGGTATGACAAAAATAAGTGGAGAAACAAAAAGCCAAATCTGATACATTCCACGCAAAACTCAAAAAATAGACTGGATAAAATTATTGGCACCTTTTTAAAATTGTGTAGCACTACCGCCTTACGGATTGCTGATGAATTGGGTCCCATATCGTCCTGCATAGCCAGTTATGTAGTTAGCATTTTTCACACAAGCTTCCATTCATAGACAGAAATCAGGCCTTGAGTGTTGGTTTTGTTGTTTTATTGAGGGGATTATACTTGGATAGGGTAAGGGGTGTATAGAATGCTCAAGGGAACCAAAATCTGAGGACAACTTCCTGAACTATTCACAGCTTCTTTTCTCTGACACAGACTCTGTTGGAGCGCTAGCCAGCAACTCCAGTTATACTACCCCAGACTCTAGATGAACTCCTCTTCACCCAGCAATCTGGAGACTTTCTTCCTGGTCAGGGGATCTGTCTCCTGTTCCTTTAAGTAAGGTGTACAATCACTAGCAGAGGGCTAAACTGGTTTCCCACCAGAATGCTCCTTCCCCTATCCACCTAGGATACATTAGGCTCTAGCTTCCCTAGCTAAACTAGGAGGGTGGACAAATGTAAGAAATTGCATTCCAACTTTTGTGATGCTCCTATAATTTGTAATTAAATTCACCTGTATCAATTAACAGATCTTTATGTTCTTGTGTCCACTGTGGACAACATTGTCAAGAAGCTTATAGCCCATGACACTATAGCTAATCTCCCTGGACACGGACGAAAGAGAAAAGCTTGACCAAAGATTGCAACAAAGGATTGTTTTGCATTGTTGGTGTAATTGGGAGGAATTGTGCCCCATCCTTTGTGTCATTGGGAGGAATCATGCCCCTTCATTGGTATCAGTGGGGGAATTATGCAATATTGTTGGTATCAGTGGATGAAATAGGTCCCCAAGGGCTAGATAAAAGCAAGCAAAGGGCCACATGTGGCCCTCAGGTCACAGTTTGGAGACCACTGCTCTAGTGCCTGGCAAGCGTACCTAATGTTAGAGTAAACTCTACCCCCCAAAATTGTTCAGTTCGTAATTGTAAAGCCGCCTGAAGATCCACTGTTAGTGATGCATTTCCCAACCTTTAGAAGACACTCTATTAAACCATAGTAACCAAACCTTGCAGCAAAGTAAATTGTATTCCTAACTTAATATTCCTACTTCTCAAATCTACTAAAAAATCCTAAGAAAATGTCTGAAGTGTTTTAAGGTAAAACCCGCCCCTTGGTAATTTAAGGTGATTTTGTAAATAGCTGACAAACATGCTATAGCCATTTGAATTACATTTCTAAATTCTGGTGTGTCTGCGCATCAAACAGATCAAGTCAGGAAATCAGGTTTGCACTCAGTAAGGTTGTTTATTTGGATGAAAGCACTGCTTGTCTCTCAGTAAGAGAGTATACTGGTTCCATAATGATAAATGTGAGCAAAAAAGTTTCTATAATCCAGAAATGTTTGGCAGGTGACATAAAATTCAGGCAGAATAAACAGGATGCTATATGTAATTTTGTGATTTAACACAAGAAAAAGAACATGTTTTAGGGCCATAATTTGGTACAGACAAGGCAGGATTGGTTGTCTTCATTTGATCCAGTGGCAATCAAAGATTACGGAACCATGTTAAAGTAGCTGTAGGCTGTTTGTTTGTCCTTTTTTTTTCATTTAAAAATCTGTAATTAAATATGAGATAATTGTGTATGAGTCATTAACATTAAAGGAGGATCCCCCCCAAAAGGGGTTAAGTATACAATTTCCAGTTGAACTCTACACACACTTAAATGACGTTTGCCCAAAGCTTTTATGTTCATATTTCTCTTTTGAGTCAGACGTGCACTTACTTGCATTCCTGTGACCTATAGTTCAAGGCCCATTCAAGGCTCTGGAAGGATCCCGACAATATGGTTAACAAGAAGCTGTTGAGAGCAGAAGCCAGCTGTGCCTGCCCCTCTCTGGGCCAGTGCGAGGTTTTTTTTAGTAAATATGTGCTCCTGCAGCTTTACTGGCAAAGGGCAAAAACTGCAGTGTGTATGTATTGCCCCTGGTGGTAGATTGCATAGTCAGTTTCCATGCTGTAAATTGTTTCCACCTATGGAGGGTCTGAGACCCCAAGATTCACTATTCCTCCTTCACACTCCTCAGCCATATTAGGAAATGTTCACACACTTGCTTGTGGGGGAACCTCAGATTACCGTGGTTACAAGCCTGGTTTGTCGTGGGATGTGTGGGATGTCAGGACTCAAAATTCATAGTGGGGTGGGATACAAAGGGCATGGTCAAACAAGGAAACCCATCTCACCACTGCTAAGTTTCCCATCCCACTTTTTCCAGACCACCACCCATTCTTGACTTAGTGGACTTCTATTTCTGCTCCCCATATATAGGCTTACCCTTAGTCCCATAGGAATAAAGACAGACAGTGGGCATTCATGGTCGAGCATGGATGTCAAATTAGGATCAGCGGCTGTGTCCATGCAATTGCTGTGTCCCAACTGACATGAATGGGACTGCCTGCAGTGCCAGGGCTGGATCTAGGAGGGTGCTGGAGTGGGCTATGTTCCCCCAGATTTTAGTTATGCCCCCTCAGATTTAGTTATGACAATAAATGAAAGGGGGCACTCTCATGGGAACACCTGATGTAGGGGGGCACTCTCATGGAGATAACTGATCATGTGTAAGGGGACACTCTGATGGGGATACCTGATGTACAAAGGACTTCCTTAGGGACCCTGGGACACTCTGATGGGGCACCCAATGTAAGGGGGCACTCAGATGGGGACACCTGATGTAAGGGGGCACTGTGATGGAGACATTGATGAAAGGGGGTACTCTGATGACACCTGATGTAAGGAGACATTCAGATGGGGACATCTGATGTAAAGGGGCACTCTGATGGAAACATTGATGTAAGGGGGCACTCAAATGGGGACACCTCATCTAAGGGCTCACTCATATGGGGACATCTGATGTAAGGGGGTACTCAGATGGAGACATTGAGGTAAGGGGGCACTCTCATTGGAACATGATGTAAGGGGGCACTCTGATGGGGACATGTGGTGTAAGGGGGCACTATGATGGGGACACATGATGTAAGGGAGCACTCAGATGAGCAGTTATGATGTATAGGGGGACTCTTATAAGGACATCTGATATAAGGGGGCACAGGTTCTGTTTAATAGTGTCGTGACTGTCAGTAGCTCGTACACAGTATTGACATTGTGTCCCTTGAGTCTTTTTACTGTATCCCCAGATCAGATAGGCTAGATCTGGCCCTGGCCTGCAGAGGGAAACACAGAACACTTGTACATCCCTGTATGGGTAAACACGGCCCTCGCACAGGCGTACACTGCAGTATGCCCACGTGAACAAGGCCTCACTCTTAACTGTGTGGAAACTTGATTATCTACATTTCATACCGTAGATAACATGGTTTCACAATACACGGCTGGCCATATCCATATTCCTTTCCCAACTAAGGGAATTGCTTTAGTAGCAATAACTTTCATCTATCCTGGCAGTGCCCACTCGGGGATAGTCCGGTTTCCCCCAAAGGGGCAGCTACAAGTTCTGCTTACACACAATTCCAGTTAGGTGTCCTTCTATTCCCATTAGCAAATCTGTCAGGACCCCTCTCATCATATTGCATCTGCTGCTGAACAACCCAGAGTTACAAGCCATTTGCTTAGCAATCCAAGGGTGGGGCTCCCTCAATAGAAAATAATATGAAATATGGGGACTTCTAGTGGCAACATTAAATACTGTATTAAATATAACCCACATTAGGAAAGTACAGAGCTGCCTTGCCCTTGGGTTAGCAAATCTGGCTCCCCCCAGCCAGTAGCATATAACCACCCAAGACGTACAGAGCTATAGACAGTCAAATATATTAAATAGCAAGAGATCTAGTTATAAAACATTTATTGCACAAATGTAGAAAACATTCAAGTGTGGTGAATTAAATTTCACTATGTTTTCAAATAGATTAACTCCTGTAATATCAGCCCCATATATTAGCCAAAATGCAGTATTTTTTCTCATTTAGGTTTTCCAGAGAACTATACTTCATTTTGGCCACTAGATGGAGCTGATAATACAAGAGTACAAGTGGAACTTTAGTCAGAAAATGAAGTCCTGCTAGATCACTTCAGGCTGGCCCCTTATGCAGGTAGAGCTATGTAAAATATGAGTGCCTATACTGTCTCACCCTACTCTGTAAATGCGCAGGTGCTATCTATTTTTTGGCACTGTGCCTTAATTCAGAGCCACAAGAGGCCGTTCTGCTGACAGCCTAAAGATTTTCTGCTGCTCAGGGGCTCTGGGCTTCAGCAAAATGGAAGCCTATGGGAAGAAGAAACAGGAATAATGCTGGAGGCAATTTACAGCACACACTCATTTTAGTAGCATAATTATTAATGTGGAATGTTTGTTCCTTGCTAAAGAGTTCTTTTTTTATCAAGTTGTGAGTAAAATTCCACTGGTAAACATACAGTGAAATTGAGTTCAGCTTGCATGAATGTTTCTGACATTCGTACAATGAACGATTGATATAAACACCCATATACACAGACACTGCGCTTAGAATTACTATACAAATAGAGCAGCTTGCACATATAGGCACACAGGAAAATATAATGGAAAAAATGAAGTGCTAGTTAGACCATAAAGTCCCATACACAATAATGTAAATGACAACAAAGTCCATGTAGGTTTCCCGCATAAAGAAATGAAGAGCTGTGCAAAGCAAAGGGGTTCCAAAGAAGGGGACCACCACCATACACCCAAATAGATTGGCCTCTTACCAAAAGTGTTGACTACCACACAGGTCGGTCAACATAAGCAGTATCATAAATCCAGCAGGTACTGCAACTGGATCTTGCATAGGAAACACTCACAGGGTCATCCAGGATATTCTTCTAAAAAGAGCTTCAAATGGCAAACTCCCCATCTGGCCACCAAAGCACCACATGAAAAGAAGAATCGCCCACTCAGTGTAGTAAATTTAAAGTTAAAAAAATGTTTTATTGAACTGCACTTACATAGCAAGCAAAAGTAATCAGCATATCAATGGCACTGTTAAGTTTCTAACCGACAAGATGGCTGCTGTCCCTCCAGAGCACGATGATGTCACAGAGCGTGGCTCCACCCTACGCGTTTTATCAACTGACATCATCAAGGGCACGATGATGGCTCTCTCCTCCACTCATGGCTCTCTCTCCTCCACTTGCGGTTCTCTCCTGGACACTTCTGTGCTTGGTGGTGCGGGCTGTGCTCTCTCTCATTCTTTCTGCTAGTGCAGCTCCTGTGTCTGTGAACACCATTACCCGCTTGTTCATACAGGAGCACTGCACTGGCAGGAAGGAGAAGGGGGAGCAAGAACACAGCCTGCACCTCCTCCTGGCTCTCTCCTCCTCTCCTTTCTGCTTTTAGTACTGTACTAACCGCAATAGTGATGCCACTGTCACTACTCCAGGCAGCCTTGTAACAGAAGGAAGGCACCCCATCCCTACAGTAAATTATTGTACTCGGGTTCAGCCACCCCTCCCGCTCATCCCATGTCCCAGCCCTGAATGCATCCTCCACCTGACAATGGACCAGAAGAACTCAGTCCTTCAGCATGTGACAACCAAAACAGAATTCACATTCATCTGCATCAAACAGCATGGTTCTTCCACTCTCACATAAAGTATGGTTCATTCTTTCTGCAACCCCGTTTTGTCCTGGGTTGTATGGAACAGTAATTTGAAACATTATGCCATGCTTTCTGAGAATCGCCTGTGTGTTGTCACCTGTATATTCAGTTCCATTGTCTGTGTGCAATATATTCGGCATTTTGCCAAATTTGGTGCTTACTTGAACCAAATAATATTCAAGTTTCTCAGTTACTTCACTTTTGTTGTGTAGTATATGTGGAGTAATCATCTATAAAAGTGAGAAAATACCTCTTCTTTCCTGAAGTCAGTTTTTCCATTGGACCACAAAGATCTGACTAAATTAGGTCCAGAAGTGTTTTTGTAACTTTACTCTACTTTGGAAAGGCTTTTCTTGCCATTTCTTTTTTCTTGTATACAGCTGGTGCAGGGGCAGACTGAACATTTAAGCACTCAGGCACTGCCCAAGGGCCCGGGGTCAGTACGGGGCCCCATGAGATGCCCCTGGTACCTTTCATTGGCTTTTTCATAGTCTTTTTTTGGGTGTGGACAAGGACAAAGGGGCCCCATGATCTCCTATTGCCCATGGGCCCCATGAGTTGTCAGTCCGTCCCTAAGCTGGTGCATTTCATTGTTTGATCACATGGCATAATTTTTATTCCACTTACAGTCATTCTCAGTTAATTTCTTTATTATGTCAGAACTTCTGAACCCAAGTTGTCTGTGCCATATGTGCATATAGTTTGCATGTTTTTCCTCCTTGGCAGTATTCATTATCTCATTGCAGTTCATCTGGTATATAATTCATCTTTAATTTTAGCCTTTGCAAGTAAGATATCCCCATTTGTGATGGCACAACTGTCACCTAGGAAGGTCACTACCTTGTCTTGTTTTGTGTGCTTCTTCACTGACAAAAGATTTGTTTTAAGAGCAGGGACATACAGGACATTTTTCACAGGTATCTTTCTGGTGACAGTAAAGAAACCCTTCTAATTCTAATATTTGCTCATTAGCTGTGGTGAATTTTTAGGTTTTGCTCTGGTCAAGGTGAATACAAATTCATGAAATTTCTGTCATTGTTCATGTGACTTTTAGCTCCTGAATCAACACACCACACCTGCAAAAATGAGGTGCAACTTTTGGATTAAAAAACATATTAATTATCTGGAGAAAAAAACTGTTTCTTTGTTTTTGTTCTATTTTTTTACACTTATATTCATCCACAAGCCTACCCTTAACATATTCCAATGTCAGTTCATCATCGGGACATGCATCAAGTACTGTGACAAGCATTTTATAACTTTCTGGTAAACCACTAAGTAATAGTGCTACAACATGAAAATCTTTTATTTCTTCTCCTATACCTCTAAGGCGTTCAACCATTTCCAAGGTGTGCCTTATGCAATCCTGCATATCCTGGCCTTTCTTCAGCTTGGTTTGATATAGCTTTTTAATCAAATACAGTTTATTGATGAGATTAGCTCTTACATGCACCTTTGTAACCCTTCCACATTTCTTTAGTAGTTTCACACTTACATATGTGTATGATATGATCATCTTCTATGTTAAGGGAGATTGTGCTATGAGCTTTCTGGTCTTTCTTTATCCCCTCATCTGAAGGGTGTTTTGGCCTGACTTCATTTATATATTTCCATGTACCTTCTCCATATGATGTATATTTTCCTTATTAAACTATGACCATTACAATTTCTGGCCAGAAAATGGAATAGTATGTTTTCTGTTCCAATGTTATATGGCTTTCCATGGGTTGGAATATGATGGATATTTTCCTTATTAAACTATGATCATTATAATTTCTGGTAATGATTTAGGAGAAATTATTAGTCTGCTGTTTGTATTTATTGTAGGTAATAGTCTAGTTATATTATGAGTGTGAGCATCACTTGGGTTACGTTATTTCGAGAGAGCAAACAAAGATAAAGTAAGAATTAACACAATATTTAAGCTGTTAAAAACTACAACTAACTCTTTATCATCATCACCGCAACAAGAAACATTAATCAGGGAAAAGACATAAGAGTATACCATAGATGCAGCTACAAACGTATAAACACTGCCATCTACTGGTTGAGGAATATATCTCAACTGAATACTGATGTAGTTGTCGCACAAAATACATGCACACTGTATTCCAACAAGGAAAAAGCTGTATCTACCTTCACAAGGCGATTTCCTCTGGCTATGTACAGTACCACCTTTTTTCTAAGACAGAGTAGAAGGAAAACTTTAACCCAAATGCTTTAGGTATAACACCAATTTTGTCTAAACACTCAGAAAATGTAGTGGATGGCCTTTTCTGTTTTCCAATGCAATGTTTTTTCTATGTGTGCTGCTTCTCATGAGTGACACCTTGTGAATGCCGCAGGTAGATTGCTGGCTCACAGTGCAGGAAGCTATTGTAAAAGATAAGCTGCAGCTGTTGCTACATTTCATCCTTGTTTTTCTGTATGTTGGCCAGTTGTTGCCGAATTCCAGCACTGGCGGTGCACACACTTGGTAAAATTCTGTCACATCTCTGCACCGAAATTGTCGGTGTTTGTGTCAGGTTCATGTATCTATTGGGAACAAGTACATGAATCTGTTGTAGGAGGTGAGCATACCTCCATTCTAAGTGCAGCTCATTGTTGAATTCCCTCCCCAACCACTGTGCCCATCACACAGACAGGGAAAGAAACTTGTTCCTCATCATGTACGTCTTGCTTTTGATTGTACATGGCCATGGGAAACTGAGACTAGTCCCCTATTATTGCTACCTGCCTTTGACTCATCATTGCTCAAATACGGGCATTAGCATATTTTGGTAATTATGTTGGTTAATCTCCCAGCTGACAACTGACCCGGTGCACTTTGAGCACTAGCATCTGTCTGCCCTGGCATTACTGCCAGTTTCCTAATCATTTTGAATCTGTTGCAGCTATAGTGGAAGTAGTAAGAACTACCTATATTTGTTGCATGTGTCAGTACTGTTACCGAAACTGCCACAAAGGCTTGCCTGAATTAGGTAGTTTTATAGGGACCAACTGCTAAAAATGTTTATTAACCACTTGCCCTCCAGAGGATTTACCCCCCTTCCTGAGCAAGCCATTTTTTGTGATATGGTGATGCATTACTTTAACTGACAACTGTGCAGTCATGTAACGCTGTACATAAATACAGCTTTCGTTCGGTGGTATTTGATCACCTGTGTGGTTTTTATTTTTTGCTCTATAAACATAAAAAGACCGACAATTTTGAAAACCCCAATATTTTTGACTTTTTGCGATAAAACATATCCAGTAAAAAATTTTTTAAAAATTTCTTCATAAATTTAGGCCAAAATGTATTCTGCTACATGTCTGCTAAAAAATAAAATTCTCAATAAATGTAAATTAATTGGTTTACATGAATGTTATAGCTTCTACAAACGGCGGTATATAGTGGAATTTTTATTTTATTTTTTTTATACTAGTAATGGTGGTGATCAGCGACTTATAGTGGGACTGCCGCGTGCAGTCTGACACTGGGGGGAACTGACTAACTGCCACTGACATCCCAATGACACTAATACAGTGATCAGTGCTAATAAAAAGCACTGACACTGTACTAATGACGCTGGGCAGGAAGGGGTTGACATCATCTGGGGCGATCAAAGGGCTGTGTGCTGTTTACATGATGTGCTGTGTGTGTTTTACTAGGGAGACATGCTGCTTTGTGTTTCTCTGCTGTGCAGAGAAATACACAGAAGCATGTCCTTGCTGGCAGGAGGGAGACCTGTTATTCACACACAGGTCTTTCTCCTGTCAGTTTTACACAGCGATCACCGGGTGCCGGCAGGGAATCTCTGGCTGGGACCTGGTGATGGACATGCCTAGCCCTACCCAGAAATGCAAATCACGTGTGTATATATATACGTGATTTTGCGCAGCCCTGCTGCCCTGTAGCAGTAGTTCTACTATAGGGTGATGGGTAAGTGGTTAAATTCTCTACACTATATACTTCCAACAAATTAGAACATAAAAATATAATGCAATTAAAATATTATATTTTCATTCCCTGACTGGATAACAGCAAAGTTCAGAAATCAACCTGAATGTAAAGACCTAGTTGTTAAGGCAATCATTATGTGCAAAGTTAAGAAACCAATGATATATCACTTTACAACAGGTTTTACACATTCCACAGTGATCTTAAGTGTGGAGCTGCTAGGAGCCACATATAATCGCCATTGGAGATCTGCTGGTTGGGTCAAAACATGTACTGAGATAATTAGCAGTCATTACAAACCTACACAGTCTCAGCAATGATATTTGAAAGCCAACAAGCCATAGCTAACAATATTAATGCAGCCTTTCAAAAATCTTGTACCCGGGCACAAGTAAAATATGGTGCAGTCTATAAATCCCTGTTATAACTCCTACTATCTCATAATTGTGCTAGATTGGTTATTGGTACATTTGTCTACCTTACTTTATTTTTATACACTGATGCTACCTTGTCTATCCCAACTAATTTCTTGCCCACAACCATTTAAAGGGTTAATCAGAAGTCCAGGACTTTGCCAAGGCTTATAATTTCTAGTGGTCAAATGCCGTATTTTCTTTTTCAAATCAATGATTTACATTCAAGCATCACAGGATATAGCTTATTTACATTGGTTGCACTTGGCTATATGTATAATTTATGAATGAAGAGACAGCAAAGTAGAGCCACTCGACTGCCCAGACTACATGGGGATCAGTGGCAAGATAGTTTGGGACTTGGTGTTGTCTTTGTTCCGTAAGGGGTACCACTTATACATGAACAATTTTTATACAAGTGTGGCACTATTTAGACATTTGTACAATCTTGGAATTGGCTCACGTGGCACCGTGTGCCCTAATTGCCAGGGCTTCCCCCAACAGCTTGTAAATACCCGACTTAGAAAGGGGAAGAAAGCCTGCTGCGAAATGATGAATTTCTCAAAGTGGAAGGACAAACAGGATGTTTTTTCGCCCTGTCTTCCATTCATGCAGACACAACAGTCCAAATTAGCATGGTATCTGGCAATGTTGAGAAACCCCTCTGTGTCTATACTGTGTCTGTGTCTTAACATGGGAGGGGTGGACTTCACGACCAAATGATGAATCTGTACCTATTTTCCAAGAAAGCTCGGCACTGGTAAAAATAAAGGTGTCATTTATTTATTTCAATTGGCTATAAATAATATTTTGGCTTTTGTAATTTACAAAGCAACTGGACAAAGTGGATCCTTCCTAAAATTTCAGGAAGAGATCCTCATGGCCCTTTTGTTTCCAGAAGGTGCTGTGGCCCAATCGCCAAATCCAGATGCAGTAGCTGGCAGCATGAGAGGCATTTTCTGGATGTCCTCTCTGGTACCCCACCCAAAGGTCACCCCAAAGATGATGTTGTGTCCGTAGCAGACATGGAGTAAGTTGCGATACACGCTTTTTTTGTCCCTCCTGTCCTGGCCAACCTGGTCTCTGCCTCAAGGACTGCTTCTGTTGCTACCACATACTAGTGGAGTATTAGTAAAGAGCACAGCACAGTCTAGGGCACATGTTCACCATTTTCACACAGGGTCTCGAAAGATGTTAGATAGTCAGGAAATTGTCTATCGCATTTTGAGAGACCCAAAATTCAGAGGCTGTTCTTAAATGTTTCAAAAAAAGTTTTAAAGAAAAACATAAAAAAAAGAAAAAAGTAAAAATAAATAAAAAAAACTAAAAAAAGTTTTCCTTTATTGAGTTAATGTTCTATTGTTGCTTTGTTTGATTGTTAACCGTTGTTTGCTTTGCATGAACACCATTCAGCTGCAGCACCGATCTGTTTATTCTGACAACGGGGTCTTGCTTTCAAAATATACGTCAGTGTGTACAGTGCTGTTGGATGAGATTTTTCTTCCACAGTTAAAAAAATAACATATATGCCCAATAATTGGGGCCTGGGGTGATCAGTGGGTGGATTACCCCTATGCTTTAGCATATATTTTTTTTCTGTTTTTCTAGCAGAAATTTCTTCATCCACATTGATCGATGTGAATGGAGGAATCTCTTAAGGTCTTTTTTTCATTTAGCCCACGGGCTGAACGAAACAAAGAGCATTACATGTATGCCGAACATTAGAAGTGGGTGGATGCAGGGGGGTATATTCTAATGGTGGGCATACCACACATTTTTTTCTCGCAGAGATTTCTTCATACACATCGATCGATGTGAATGGAGGAATCTGTTAGGTTCTCTTTTTTCGTTCAGCCCACAGGTTGCATATTACATATATGCCCAGCAAGGACCAGTGATGTACTGGTATGTCGCTGGACTTTGAGTCATTATACCAAACTACTGAAGGTGCGTAATTTCCTCATTTTGCTTCCTCAATACCTTTCACACTTTCAGAGGCTCTGAAATTCCATGATAGCTCAAACCCCCCCAAACAGTTTGAGGTGTGTACTTTCCAAAAAGGGGTCATTTGAGGGCTTTTGTGCTATCATGGAATTTCAGAACCTCTGAAACTGTTATAGTTAGTGAGGAAGTGAAATGAGGATGTTACGCACCTTCAGGCTGCTTTCAAAGGGGTCATTGGATTTAGAACTCCTGTATGTGGCTAGGCTGCCAAAAAGTCTCTCACTTGTGATATCCCTATACTCAGAAGTAGCAGAATATATTTTGGCGTGCAATTCCACATATACTCATGGCATGTGTGAGCAATATATCATTTAAGTGACAACTTTGTTATGTCATTTTCCAAAAACATCTGGAAAAAAAATAAATTTTCCAAGGACTCAACATGCCTCTCAGCAAATATCTTAGGGTGTCTACTTTCCAAAAAGGGGTAATTTGAAGGGAGTTTGTACTGCCCTGGCATTTTAGCACCTCAATAATTGTGATAGGTAGTCGGAAAGTAAAAGCTGCATGAATTCCAATATATACCATAGTTTGTAGATGCTATAAATTTCACACAAACCAATGAGTATACATGTATTGGGATTTTTTTAATCAAAGATATGTAGCAGAACACATGTTGCCCTAAATTTATTACCAACTTTGAGTTTATTTGAACATTTTTATAAGAGAAAGTAGAAAATGTCCCTTTCATAAAAAAAGTTGGTCTTTTTTTTCATTTTATATCACAAAAAAATAAAAAAACCCAGCGGTGATCAAATACCACCAAAAGAAAGCTTTATTTGTGTGAAAAAAGGACATAAATTTTGTTTGGGTACAGCGTTGCATGACTGTGCAATTACAAAATAGTGCAGTGACGCATAGCAAAAAATGGCCTGGTCATTAAGGGGGGTAAATCTTCCAAGAAGAAATCTGGGCAAAAATTTTATTTCCCCATGCTGTGCTGCACTGCATGGGTTAAATGCTCATTTTTGACAAGAGGAGCTGAAATATACTTACCAAAACCATTGATGCTTCGAGTGCAAGACCAGTCCCTGTCGCTCCTGCCCCCCCACCTGCTAGTGGTCTTGTGAATGGGCTGTTCCTGACATCATCACACCCATAGACCAGCTTTGGACACTAGGACAGCAGGAACAGTTCACCGCTGGACAGGGGGGAGCGCGGTTTTCCGGAGGATCAGAGGACAGGATAAGTATAGCTTTTCCCTAAGGCCCTGGTCAACACAAGTAGTTAACCCATGCAGTGCGGGCACAGCCACACTGCATAGGAAAATAAAAGATTTAACTGGAGTTCTGCTTTAAAGCTCATTCAAGACTTCTATTCTTCCTTCTCAGTAGTAGTGAATAGAAGGTAAGTATGCAGTATTCAATAGGTGGGAGAGCCCTGCATATGCACAAATTCACTTTAAGAATAGACTGACTGGCAGGATATGCTGGGTCTTGCATTTCCTTAAATCTACTTTATCATACTGTATCTCCAATACAGATTTGCAGTCACAGCTAATAGCTGCCGTGGGAAGCCATTCCAGCTTTTGCAAACTATACAGTATGTTTGAACAGTGTTAAAATAAGTTATTTATTTTCTTTTATGTTTGTTATTTGACCTGTCATAAAGTGGTAGGTATTCTCTTACCTTTAACTCATGGCTAACATTTAATAGATGATCTATGAAGTTGAAGGTTTTATTTAAAAGTCAAGAACTAATTATTCACATGGATTCTTTCATACAAGAGGTGGATCATTATGACCTTATTTGCAAGCAAATTAACTCGAGAATGGCATTTTGACATTATTAGCACCTCTAATATCTCAGTTTATAGTACAACTAATTCATAGTTCTAGGAAATAACTAATAGCTGCCAATTCATTTCCAAGAAAATGTTGCTAAGAGGCAACAAACCAAAAGCCATTATATTCATATAGAACTGGGTGCAGAATAATACCCTTCAAGGCATATTAACTGAACTTGGCAGGGTTTGTTTTTAAAGCATTTACCAGAAAACAGAAACAACTCTGCAATATTCCAGAGAGAAGAAAGGTACCCTTTTCCCATCAATGGCTCCAGAGACCCAACATCGAACTGTAAGTATTTTTTAAAGTGGAACTAAACTCTGAAAGCTGTACCCAAACTAAAAGACAGTGTACAAAGAACTGGTCACCACTATTGTCTGCAGTCTCCCTGGAGCTGATCTTTTTCAAATACTGACTTACCTTGCCTTGTTCTGCACTTTGTCTCTGTGGGAAGGCAGCCATCTTGGTAGAGGCAGAAATTTGCTGCCTTGTGTCAGAGCCTCCAGCAATGAGAGCAGCAGCGATATTACCAAATCTCATTCCAAAGCTCCTGGAAGTTGGAGGTTTCAGAGGACACAGGCAACTGCACATACCAGGAATGGAAATGCTACTTGTCAGGAGGAATTCCAGACAAAAGGTACCTTTTTTTCATACTACTTAGACACAAATACTATTTCTAGATGTTCCCTATACCATGGCAAATCTTCACCTTTTGATCTTACAGAAGAACTCCGGGAATAGGCAAAGAAACACCCATTAGTACACCCCCCCCCCCTACACAAAACAGTTAATAAAGTTTTCGAAATCCTTACCATTTAGGAGAATAGCCTAATTGGATTTTCAATAACTCATCTCTGTAATGCAAAAGTTAACAGCATCTGCTCTGCCAAGGAGGAGGTATAGTATAACAGCAGGGATTATATCATATCCTCTTCTTTCTGTCTGCAGTAAAAGGAAACTACAATTTCCATCAACCACAGGGAATTGCAGTGAATGTGGGTGGGTACACTAGGCCTGTACATATTGAATGTGGCTGAGAGTCCTGGTCTGCCCCCCACTGCAAGAGGAGCTGAATTACATCACTGCTTCCTGGAGAAAGAACTACAGAAGGGATGTGCCAAGACCAGTGACTGGGGGAATAGGAGGCATCTAAATGATTAGTTAAATGTATATGTTCATTGGTTTGTCTTGTTTGTTTGTCCGGTGTTTAGCACATGCTTGAAGCCCATCAATGCTGGTGATTTTTATGTACAGTCAGGTCCATAAATATTGGGACATCAACACAATTCTAACAATTTTGGCTCTATACACCACCTCAATGGATTTGAAATGAAACGAACAAGACGTGCTTTAACTGCAGACTGTCGGCTTTAATTTGAGGGTATTTACATCCAAATTAGGTGAACGATGTAGGAATTACAACAGTTTGCATATGTGCCTCCTACTTGTTAAGGGACCAAAAGTAATGGGAGAGAATAATAATCATAAATCAAACTTTCACTTTTTAATACTTGGTTGCAAATCCTTTGCAGTCAATTACAGCCTGAAGTCTGGAACGCATAGACATCACCAGACGCTGGGTTTCATCCCTGGAGATGCTCTGATAGGCCTCTACTGCAACTGTCTTCAGTTCCTGCTTGTTCTTGGGGCATTTTCCCTTCAGTTTTGTCTTCAGCAAGTGAAATGCATGCTCAATCGGATTCAGGTCAGGTGATTGACTTGGCCATTGCATAACATTTCACTTCTTTCCCTTAAAAAACTCTTTGGTTGCTTTTGCAGTATGCTTTGGGTCATTGGCCATCTGCACTGTGAAGCGGTGTCCAATGAGTTCTGAAGCATTTGGCTGAATATGAGCCGATAATATTGCCGAAACACTTCAGAATTCATCCGGCTGCTTTTCTCAGCAGTCACATCACCAATAAATACAAGAGAACCAGTTCCATTGGCAGCCATACATGCCCACGCCATGACACTACCACCACCACGCTTCACTGATGAGGTGGTATGCTTAGGATCATGACCAGTTCCTTTCCTTCTCCATACTCTTCTCTTACCATCACTCTGGTACAAGTTGATCTTGGTCTCATCTGTCCATAGGATGTTGTTCCAGAACTGTGAAGGCTTATTTAGATGTCGTTTGGCAAACTCTAATCTGGCCTTCGTGTTTTTGAGGCTCACCAATGGTTTACATCTTGTGGTGAACCCTCTGTATTCACTCTGGTGAAGTCTTCTCTTGATTGTTGATTTTGACACACATACACCTACCTCCTGGAGAGTGTTCTTGATCTGGCCAACTGTTGTGAAGGGTGTTTTCTTCACCAGGGAAAGAATTCTTCAGTCATCCACCACAGTTGTTTTTCGTGGTCTTTCGGGTCTTTTGGTGTTGCTGAACTTACCGTTGCGTTCCTTCTTTTTACGAATGTTCCAAACAGTTGTTTTTGCCATCTCTCTGATGGGTTTGTTTTGTTTTTTCAGCCTAATGATGGCTTGCTTCACTGATAGTGACAGCTCTTTGGATCTTATCTTGTCTTGAGAGTTGACAGCAACAGATTCCAAATGCAAATAGCACACTTGAAATGAACTCTGGACCTTTTATCTGCTCATTGTAATTGGGATAATGAGGGAATAACACACACCTGGCCATTGAACAGCTGAGAAGCCAATTGTCCCATTACTTTTGGTCCCTTAACAAGTGGGAGGCACATATGCAAACTGTTGTAATTCCTTCACCGTTCACCTGATTTGGATGTAAATACCCTCAAATTAAAGCTGACAGTCTGCAGTTAAAGCACATCTTGTTCGTTTCATTTCAAATCCATTGTGGTGGTGTATAGAGCCAAAAATGTTAGAATTGTGTCGACGTCCCAATATTTATGGACCTGACTGTATGCCTTCATTTTTTAGGTAAATTTGTGATATGAGATTGATATTATAATAAAATTGAACTTTTCTTCAGTAACCCAGTCATTATTATTGTCACTTATAGTAACCACTTTGTCCCCCTCTATGGGGTATTTCTCTTTCTCTCTGTAATAGCAGCCACTGGTCTTTCAAACAGAAAACCAAAGAGAATTAAGGGTTTGATTTGAAAATGAATAGGCTATTTCAGAGCAACTGCCGAGTGAACCACGATATGGATGACCTATTCAGTGAAGGTAGGAAATAAGCAACAAGGAGATGTAAAGAAGTTTTTGCCTGGAGTTCTTGAAACAGATAAACAGAAAATGCTACTTATTACCAAAACTTTGAGAACCAAGGACAGTTTTCGACTGTGGACAGTTTTACTGCTTACCTTCCGAGAGATGCACAGATCACAGGCATTCATATCTCAAATGTCAAAGAGACTTTATAGTTTTTATATTATAGTGTCAAATGCCAAAGAGGCTTTTGGAGGCTACAGCATTGGGGCGGAGGGGAGACAGAAAGATGAGTGTGCTCTACTATTGCTGAAACCTGAGGGTTTTAAACATCTCTCCCTCCTTATTAGCCTCACTATTTAATTTTTTTACAGAAAACAAACAGAGAAAATAACAAATACCCAGATATACAAAGAATAATAAATGAAAAAAGTAAACTACCCTATATACAAAAACAAATTGGCAAAATCGGAGGTTTCAATAAAATCTGTGTGCTCGTTTCTTATAGGTTAGGCATTTAGATGCTAAATTAGAACCAATCTCTGTCACTCCTAGTAACATTCCACCTGATATGAGGTTCTTTCCTCATTCCCTGTTTAAAAAAAACCCAGAACGCAAAAAGAAGAAGAAAGTTTTTAAGTGTAAAAGAGCAAATATCTTAATTCATATCATTTTTTTTTTTTTTTTTATTAAACCATAAATAGATGAAGTAGGCAGTATGAAATATTTGAAAAGGCTTCTTACGTATTCCTCCAAAGGAACTTACATTTCGTTTGCAGAAAAAATAGGTCATGAAAGCTATAATTATTTATACCACTCCTGCATCCAATCACAATAAGGCATTACAGCATGTATACATGGAACACAAATCAATGGCAGCAGTGCAGCTTTTGGTAAAATTAATTTACTCTATGTGACTGTTTTGATTATTGTATTAGATTACAGGCTTCAAGCCTGAATTGTGATCCTGTATGCATATCTTGTTGAGTGAGATGAATCAAAAACACTGCACCACATGTATTCATGCCCCAGCTTCCTTCTATCAGGAATGATACATCATTTAAATCAACTGTGGTGCTATTTAAATAAGATTTTTACACCTGAAGCCAAGCAAACTGAAAAGCGGAGTGGAGATAAAAAAGAAAATTCCACTTTAGCTGATTTTTCACCTGACATTCCTGACTCATCCTGATTCCCCTTGTGTTTTGCAATAGATTTCATATCATATAGACTAAGTTGTTCCATGTCTGTGTTAAAGAATAACTGTACCCTGCTTCCAGCATTTTCTCCAAGTCTTGCTCTTATCTGTCTATATTCCACTGAGATCTTCCATGTGCTGCCTCTGGGAGCTGCATAGCAGTTGTCAGCCTTTCCATAGCAATGAATAAAGATTTTGCTGAATACGCGTGGAAGAAGCTCAGCCCGACTGGGTGGTTGTTTATGGAAAGGCTTAGTGTTTTCAATAAAAAATAAAAAAAATCTCAATGGATTATGGACTGGTAAGTGTAAATCTTGGGGGGGGGGGGGGGGGGGGGCGCAACTGTGCTAAAGCACAGTTATCATTTAGGCCCATGAGCACCTTTGTGTTTTTGTGTAAATAGACTCCAACCCCCTGCAGAATTAAAATACAGTCCTGGAAATAGAATTCACATTTTTGTGAAAATTGTATTTCAAGTGTAACACCCTGCTGCAAGTGGATGCAGGATGTTAACGCAAACACAAGATGGCAGTGTCCCGCAGAACAGTGGCATTCACACTCTATAGAGTAGCCCCATGGAACTTGTATGCTGCATCGCACTACTTTGCTAAGGAACAGTGTAATAAAGAACTACATTTCCCAGAGGAGCTGGCATATGGGCGGAGGCATATATATATATATATATATATATATATATATATATATATATATATATATATATATGAAAGCCCAGGAGATGGGGAAGGAAGTGAGAGGGGAGGGATCTGGAAAGAGGGGTGCACTGACTGTGGGAGGACTGGACCAGGCCATGGAAAGAGAGAAAGGCCAAAGGAGTATGCTGATCACTGACCTTGGCACATCGTGGAAAAAGCTAATCTGCTAGCAGGTGACAGGATGGAATGCTGCAGGCTAGACCAGAGAGTGTGTGGAGGCCTTATCGAAGGAGATAGAAAGACTGCCAGAATTTGCCAGACGCCATCCCTCGGGTGAGAGAGTCTCAAGCATTATCAAGGTGGGGAACAACGACACCTGCTCCACCTGTGTTATTTTCTTGCACACAGTTGCAGACATAGTTATTAGAAGTTGCAGCCTAGTTCCTTGCCGCTATTGTCTGACTACACTTAGCACAGCCTTATCAGAACTGATAGCAGGATAGTCGGTCCACAGGCCGAACCACCGCTGTGTCACCATCATAAATTCACTTTGCTAAGGAGGCGTTTTCCTTATTTTCCCTATTTTGCCAAAAGTCTTGTAGCCCAAAGAAGAGTTGCCCTGTACCAACAATCACATTTACCAGATAGGACACTTGTTGCTCTAAATTCGCTAGTGACCAGTGCCTTAAAGGAACATTACATCTGTAGAATTGCTGCTTGCAGGGGGAGTGTTATTCTTCCCTCTCTTTATTACACTGTTCCTCAGAGAGTTACAGTCCACATTTCTCTTCACTGGGCACCAACTGGGCCCCATCACGGGTGTAATAGACTCTTCATTGGCTTTAAAGAACATTGGTTGTTTTGGGGTAAAGATCTTTTTTCCTTATTTCATTATTTATATCTCAGCTAAAATGATCGCAAATGCTTTAAAATGGCAACCAAAACCTGAAAGACGTTGAAGAAAGCGAAAAACTACCATTCAAATGGATAGAAGAATAGCCAAAATGGCAAGGACCCAGCCAACAATCAGCTCCAGGAAGATCAAAGAAGGTCTAAAGTTACCTGTGAGTACTGTTACAATTAGAAGACACCTATATGAAGCCAAGCTATCTGCATGAAGCCCCCGCAAAGTCCCACTGTGAAATAAAGACGTGCTGAAGAGGTTACAATTTGCCAAAGAGCACATTGACTGGCCTAAAGAGAAATGGCGCAACATTTTGTGGACTGATGAAAGTAAGATTGTTCTTTTTGGATCTAGTGGCCGGAGACAGTTTGTCAGACGACCCCCAAACACTGAATTCAAGCCACAGTACACTGTGAAGACAGTGAAGCATGGTTGCGCAAGCATCATGATATGGGGATGTTTCTCATACTACGGTGTTGGGCCTATTTATCGCATACCAGGGATCATGGATCAGTTTGAATACATCAGAATACTTGAAGAGGTCATACTGCCTTATGCTGAAGAGGAAATGCCCTTGAAATAGGTGTTCCAACAAGACAACGACCCCGAACACACCAGTAAACGTGCAACATCTTGGTTCCAGACCAACAAGATTGATGTTATGGAGTGGCCAGCCCAATCCCCGGATCTTAATCCAATAGAAAACTTGTGGGTTGACATCAAAAATGCAGTTTCTGAGGCAAAACCAAGAAATAGAGAAGAACTGTGGAATGTAGTCCAATCATCCTGGGCTGGAATACCTGATCACAGGTGCCAGAAGTTGGTTGACTCCATGCAACACAGATGTACAGCAGTTCTCAGAAACAGTGCTTATACAACTAAATATTAATTAAGTGATTCAAAGGAAAGCAAAATCTTCAAACATTTTTCAGTTTCTATAGTGAATGTTTGAGTTTGTAAAGAAGAATACAAACACTGCTATTTTTTTGAACAGTCTAATATTCACTTTTCTTCAATTTTTTTAGAGGAACAACACAAATTTGATCTATTTTTCTTCATGTTTTGATTTGGAATAGAATGTGTAGTGTTCCCAATGCATTTGTGTGTATGGAAATAAAAGCTATTAGAAGGATTTTGAGCTTTATTCACTTTTTTCAACACACTGCTATTATTTTAAACACAACTGTACATCTGGAAAGCAGGGAAGACACATAAAGCCCATTTCCTTTCTGTTGTTACTGTTATTAAATGTGGAGATTTTTATATTAAGGACATTAGACAGGATAGATTAGATGCTAAATGAGTCTGCTTGACAGTTGTTGAGATAACATATCAGCTACACAAGGATTTTATATTTCAGCGAATGTAACAGAGTGCTTACACTCCTGAGTTCTTAGGTAACTTAGCTCAGTTATAGCCAAGCCATTATTTAAAAATTTTAAAGACACCTTACTGACTGAATTGGTGTCAGCTGACTGGTCTTGAGAAAATATGGTACCAGTTTAAAATGGATTTGAATATATAACAGGAACCGACAGACCAGTCAGCCTAGCCTGAACTGTTGGACATAGCTGAGGCTTGGGGTCCGGTACAGACCTCGACATGGACTTATCTGACTGTCCCATAGCGCACAACTGAGAACTAGAAGTGCACAATCTCGGTTGTGATAGTGTGCGGATCTCCGCTTATGATTGCATGAAGGGGATCAATGAAATTGCCATGATGTGTGGAGCTGGCCTAGTGTGTGTTCCCTTTTATTTTTTTTTTTTTTATTCAAATGGTTGATTCAAACCCAAAAATCATACACTTATAGAGCATTACATGTTTTTTACACTTTGTTGCATATTTTCTGTGGCTCTCCTTTAAGTGACCAGCAGCAACTAAGGTATCGGATCTGAAAAATAAATATTGTAATTTAAACGATTATATACAGTATGTGTACTTATAGTATATGACTATATGATACACTGAAGGTGGAACACAATTAAACAGTGGATATTGTAGCCAATAATGATATACAGTAATTTAAAAATTCAGTCCAAATGTTAAAACGTAGATCAAGGCAAAAAAAAAATAACATACATGCAGGGCATCTCTGCAATACATATTTTCTTGTGTTTTATCATTTTAAATACCCTGCAAGTACAGTAAAAAAAATGTTGATCTTCCAGAAATGCAGTTCTTACAGCACAACTACACTTTCTCAATCAACATTAAAGTGTTACTAAACCCACAACAGTAAAATCAGTCTTTATATGCAGTATAGCATACTTATTATACTCACTGTGGAACTTAAGGGGTTAAACCTTTGTATCATTTAAAAAGGATGTTTGATCCTGACTTCTCTGATTCTCCTTCTTCCACAGTCCCCAATTCCATCTCCTTATAGAACAGAGCCTTGGGGGCAAGCTGCACATGCTCAGTTTGGTGCAAATTGCTAAAGAGTTTTTATTTTTTTCTTGGGAGGGTGCACAGGGATAATCAATGCTGGCCAGACAGAGGGTCAGGGGCGCAGACCTCCTGGCCAGGTTCAAGACCATGCTGCAGCAGGAGCTTCAAACCGCCACCTCCAGACTAGCGAATCATCTCACCAAGGAAATTCGCAAATTGGGAGGCCGCACTGATGTTCTTGAAGATAAGATGGATGCCACGGCGACGGTGATCGAAAATCATGAACAGGACCTTTCAGATCTGAGAAGAGAGCTTGACGCGGCTCTCTTGCGGCTGGAAGATTTTGAGAATAGGTCTCGTCAGGGTAATCTTCGCCTGCGTGGTCTGTCCGAAGCTATCGTTGACCTCACATCCACCGCTACCACGTTTTTTCAAGAGTTGGATCTGGCGATACCGATATACCGTCTGGAGTTCGATCGCATCCATCGGGCCCTGGGTCCGAGGAGGTCTGAGGGTCCTCCCAGGGACATCATAATTAAATTTACCTATTACCGTACGAAAGAATCGCTTCTTCACTCTGCACGAGACAAGCAGAATCTTTCAAGGTCATCCGTACCAGCTGTTCGCGGATCTGGCACCATCCAACATCCAGAAACGTTGACAGATGAAACCTTCACGTCAGTCCTCTTGAACCGTCACATCAAGTACCAATGGGGCTTTCCATTTAAGCTTACGTTCGCGTACCAAGGTCGGAGCCATGTTGTCCACAGTCCGGAAGAGGCCAAGTCGACCCTGGAGGCGCTACCCCTTCTGCCCTCGTGGGATACCTCCGACAGCCTGGCGCGGCCCTCCTGTTCCCATCTTCCTTTTCAGCTGGGGCGTATATGGGTGAAAGTTGGCAGCCGTAAACGCTCCCTCCCTAGTACTCCTCCGTTATCCGGATCCTCCCGCTCTGATCCAGGTTGGGTACGGTTAGATGGGTAAGATCTTTCATTTTTCAGATGGCTTGCCCCACTGCCGTGACTTTCCACGTTTTTTATGTGGCGGAGACCTTGACTGGCCCTCGTTGGGCGAACTTTTTGTATGTTTTGTATGTTGCTTGTTTTCAGTTTTACAGTTTGAAATGTTTTTCTATGCAATACTGGTCAGTACTGGTGATGATCCTCGGCCCCCGCCGGCTCCTCGCGGTCCAACTTTGAGTTTTAATTTTTGTCCTTTTTTTTTTGGGTAGGCAACATGTTTGTAAGCTTTATGTCTTATTCCCTAATTTTGACTATCCGCTAATCTTACTGTTATACTGGAATTTTTTTTTATGCGGGGGGGTTGGGGTTATCATGCCTTTTTATATATACCGGGAGTCTTCCTGGCTCGTGGTCCTCTGCCTTATCTATCGGGGCCGTGACCAGAGAATGCCTTATTTCTACTATGCTGATATGCCTGTGTACCTGTTTACATTTTATTTATTTTATTTACATACTATGTTATTATGGTGTCATATTATGCATTTCTTCAGGTAATGTACTTGACTTTGCCTTTTTGCTTGTTATGTCCCCCCCCCCCCCCCTTTTTTTTCTTTTTCGCTTTATTCCTCCCTTCCCCTTTTTCCTTCCTTTTCCTTTTCCTTCCCCTTCCCCCTTTCTTCCTCTCCCTATGAAGGTTATTTTTGTATTATGTTGTTTATGACGCACCCATGTGCCCGGTGGTAGAGCCACCCCCTATGTGTGTCCTTGCGGTTGGGATGCAATTTCCATGATTGTGGTTTCGTTACACTATCTTATAGTGTACACTTTCTTCTTCTGTTTCTTGTTTTTTGTCTGTTTTTTTTCTCTTTTCTCATGGATCCGGGGCAGCCCAGGGTAAGGTTACATTTGAGGATTGGACCGCTATTCCTAGCGTATTCTGGCAGCTGAATTCACTTGACTCAGTATGGCTTTAAAACCTTTGAAGATTTTTTCTCAAAATATTCATGGTTTTAATTCTCCGACCAAGCGTTCTAAAGTGTTCCATTATCTTAAGTCTCAAGACGTGGACGTAGTCTGTCTGCAGGAAACTAGGTTTTTTCAATCCTCTGAGCCGCGTTACCTCTCTCACCATTATCCAACCTTTTTCTCTGCTTCGGCCCTTGAGAAGCATAGGGGCGTGGTGATTACTTTTAGACGCAATCTGCTGTTTACTTGTAACCTAGAAATAGCGGATCCCACCGGCAGGTATTTGCTCCTTTGGGGTACCCTTTGGGACCAGGAGGTGACCCTGGTGGGTTATTACGCGCCACATAGATTTCAACACAAATTTTTTTCTCACTTGCTGTGATTTTGCACCACCAACGTGGTATTCTCTTATTGATGGGTGATTCAAAATGTTGCTCTTAATTCATATGTCGATCGCCGTTAGCCGACGGGAGGGACTCCTAGCCATGACCTTTCTCAGGAATCTAAATTGCGTGATACGTTGCAAGCTTATGGTCTGGTTGATGTATGGCGGGAACTGCATCCTACGTCGCGGGAATACACTTTTTTTATTCGGGCCCCACACCTGAGCTTTTGTAGAATAGATCACGTCTTAATTTCCTTTCAACATTTATCTTTAATTCAAAAGATTGTCATCTCGACCTCACCCTGGTCTGATCATGACCCATTGGTCTTTTCACTGTGTCTTTCTGGCATGGCTCGGCCCTCTTTTATGTGGAGACTCAATGAATCCCTGCTCACCACTCAGGCTTCTTGCTCCCATGTTCTTTCGCACATCCAATCCTATTTTACGGATAATGTGGGTTCTGTATCCTCGGCCATCACTCTGTGGGAGGCTCACAAAGCCACCATTAGGGGTCACTTGATTCAGATTGCCTCATCCAGGAAATGGGCCAGAGAGAAGAGGATGTTGGAATTGACCTCGAAATTGGCTGTGGTAGACGCTACTTGGAAAGCCTGCCCGACTACGGCCAATAGGAAAGCTCAAGGTGCGGTGGCTGCTGAACTTGATCTCCTTTCCAATACATGAGCTGAGAAGGCTTTACGCTGGGCCGGTTTTATACATGCGCCAATAAACCGGGGCCAATGTTGGCCAAGAAACTTAATTCGCTAGGTCGCACGCATAAACCTGTTCAACTCCGAATGAGGGGTGGTGGCCTTACCTCGGACCCTGTGAAGATTACTCATAGATTTGCGGATTTTTTGTCCTCTCTTTACCAAAAACCGAACACTTTTGTCGCTGAACATGCTGATAGTTTTTTTGCTGAGTTGCATCTACCCTCTTTATCCATTGCAGCCCGTGATGCCCTGAATGCGGATATCTGAGAACCTGAGCTTTATCAAGCCATCAAATCTTTAAAGGCCTCCAAGGCTCCAGGCCCAGATGGGTTTTCTGGGCTCTACTATAAAAAATTTGCCACCGTTCTGGTTCCTCAATTGATGGCCTTCTTTGAAGCAGGGTTCCCGGCTCTCTTTGGAGTCTCTTCAGGCGCATATTACAATGATCCTTAAGAAATCTGAAGATGCCTTTGAACCGCAAGCTTTTAGACCAATCTAGCTGTTCAATGTGGACTTAAAGATTCTGGGAAAGGTTCTGAGCACCCGAATTAATAAGTATCTACTCTCACTTATTCATCGAGATCAGGTTGGCTTCATTCCGGGGCGACAAGCTGCTGATAACATCCGTAAAGTCATCCATCTCATTCATATTTTGCATTGCTGCAGGATACCAGGGTTCTTTTTATCCCTAGACATTTATAAAATGTTCGATTCGCTTTCTTGGGAGTACTTGACATATACGCTGTCTAGATGGGGGTTTGGTGATGCATTTCTGGCTTGGATTTCAGCTTTATATTCATCTCCCTCGGCCTCTGTTAAATATGCAGGTTTCTTTTCCTCATCTTTCCCTATTTTTAGGGGCACGAAACAGGGATGCCCATTATCACCTGCTCTTTTTGTTCTTGCTCTTGAACCTTTAGCTGCATCCATTCAAAATCACCCGGATATTTCTGGTGTCCCCTATGCTGGCACTCAATACAAGGCCAACTTTTATGCGGATGATGCTCTTTTGGTTTTAACAATCCTCTCATCACTCTCCCTAATTTCCAGGTCATATTGGACCGTTTTTTTACTGTCTGGTCTTCACATCATCTTGTCTAAAACCACGGCATTGAATATTACGCACCCTGCCAACCTGGTTGAACGGTTGTAGACACAATTTCCCTACCGTTGGGCATCCCATTCTCTGGCTTATCTTGGCGTTACACTTCCTCCTACTCTACCTTATTTTCTGCCAATTATTACCCTTTACTGCGCTCCGTTACTTCCCTGCTTCATTCTTGGCAGTTTCCTTCTTTATCATGGATTGGCCGCATACATGCTGTCAAGATGACTATCTTGCCAAAGATCCTGTACTTTTTCCGCACTCTCCCTAGTCAGGTCCCTGCGTCTTTTCTTTGTGTACTGCAAAGCCGGATTCTCTATTTCATTTGGGCTCATAAATGTCCCAGAGTGCCTAGAGCCACTCTGTATACTCACAGATTACAGGGAGGTTTGGGAGTTCCACATATTTCTAGATACTACTTGGCGGCTCAGATTTTCCAGCTGTCTATGCTTCATGCCAAGACAGATATCCCATTATGGGTACTTTCTTTAACTACATTGCTTTGGCTGCCGCCTAAGTTGCGCCCTCCGGATTTGAGCCCTATCATGCTTCACAGTTTACGAACCTGGGACTATGTTAAATATTCGGGTAATTTGATATCGTTTCTACCTCTTTTGCCGATTACACATAATCCTCTATTTCCATCTTGCCTAGAACATCCCCCTTCTTTCTCTTGGTGGACCTCCCTTGGCTTTGTCATTGTACATGATTTTCTGAATGCTCGTACGTTTCCATCATGGGAATCTCTTCGAGAATCAAGGGGGGTACCGCCACTGGAATATTATCTGTATTTTCAATTGCGCCACTGGGTCTTATCCCTCCGTCATTCCTCTACATATCCTTATCGCAAAACGCCCTTTGAACACGTCTGTCAGCATTCTCCAGGGTCTCCTGGTCTCATTTCTGTAATTTATGCTTCCCTTAACAGTAGGTCACCACCCTGTCTCATGTCTCTCAATGAGAGCGAGATCTGGGTGTCTCGATTGTGGCGAAGGATTGGCGTAGGGCCTGGGGGATGGTAGCAAAATGTTCATTCAATACAGTCACTCTTGAGGCAGCCTACAAAGTTCTCCTGCAGTGGTACTGGGTCCCGGGTCGGACTACTCACTTTAATCCGACTGGCGGAGATAGGTGTTTCCGGAATTGTGGACTATGTGGGGACGTCTTGCACATTTGGTGGTCATGCCCGCGATTGATAGGCTTTTGGTCTAGGGTTTTTGGTTTGCTACAAACACTATTTCATATTATGGTCCGTAAGGATGCAAGGGTGGCCCTCCTTCACTGCCCAATTTTGGGTCTGTCTAGGTCGCAGTAGAAATTGGCATCCTACCTATTTATTTCGGCCAAACGTGCCATAGCTCAAGCTTGGAGAACCCCTTTGGTTGTCTTCAAGGGGGTGAAGACCCGGATGAATGCTATGTTGATCAATGAACAGATGTCTAGTGTTCTTCATGATTCTCATCCGAGATTCCTTAAAGTTTGGGAACCTTGGATACGTTCTTCCTTGCCATCCCTGCCCCCTACTAGTTATGGCCTCTTATAGTCACTGCCTGTGCTAGCCCTGGATCCGTGATTCTTCTAGTTTTCCTTTCTTCCATGTTTTCTTTCTGATTTCTGTTTTTTTTTTTTCCCCCCTTCTTCTTTTCTCTCTTCTTTCCACTTCTTTTTTCCGGCAATATGATGGATTGTTACTGCCATTATTTGGTTCGGCTTTTTGCCGTCCCTCCTTGTTGTCATTGGACATTCAATTATTTGGCTAATAGAAGTTAGCTGGATGTATCTAATTATGTATTATTGTTCTGCTCTGCCCCTGCTTGGGCGTATCTTGAGCTTGTTGTATTCTTAAAACAAACCTTTCTTAATAAAAATATTGAACCAGATAAAGTCTTTTATCTGTTCAAAAGTCATTATAAAGAGCACTTTAAAGGCATAAATACAGTATAGGGACATGATTAAAAATTAATTCATAAATGCATTGAAAACCAATTAATCTGTTCCAGAGGTCAGAAAAAAGTAAAAAAAGTCTTATCTGTTCAAAATTCTTTGTAAAGTGCACTTTAAAGGCATAGTACTGTACAGGGACATGATTAATGAAAAATTGGTAAATGCACTGAACACCAATTAATCCATTTGTATTGCGAAAAATTTCTTAAACCGAGGCATTATTTTCAATGCATTTTCATTCATAAACCGAAAATTATGTTAACCGAGGCGTTCGTAAACTGAGGTATGTATGCCTGTTAAAGATGTTTTCTGTTTAAATACATTTAGTCACATTATTCAGATTGCCAATCGTTTTATATTTCTGTATAGCACCCTCTGGTGGTTCATCTAAAAATCTGCACAGAATGTACAGTGGGGATCGAAAGTTTGGGCACCCCAGCTAAAAATTTGTATTAATGTGCATAAAGAAGCCAAGGAAAGATGGAAAAATCTCCAAAAGGCATCAAATTACAGATTAGACATTCTTATAACATGTCAACAAAAGTTAGATTTTATTTTCATCATTTACACTTTCAAAATAACAGAAAACAAAAAAATGGCGTCTGCAAAAGTTTGGGCACCCTGCAGAATTTATAGCATGCACTGCCCCCTTTGCCAAGCTGAGACCTGCCAGTGTCATGGATTGTTCTCAATCATCGTCTGGGAAGACAAGGTGATGTCATTCTCAAAGGTTTTAAATGCCCAGACTCATCTGACCTTGCCCCAACAATCGGCACCATGGGTTCTTCTAAGCAGTTGTCTAGAAAACTGAAACTGAAAATAGTTGACGCTCACAAAGCTGGAGAAGGCTATAAGAAGATAGCAAAGCGTTTTCAGATGTCAATATCCTCTGTTCGGAATGTAATTAAGAAATGGCAGTCATCAGGAACAGTGGAAGTTAAAGCAAGATCTGGAAGACCAAGAAAAATATCAGACAGAACAGCTCGCAGGATTGTGAGAAAAACAATTCAAAACCCACGTTTGACTGCACGATCCCTCCAGAAAGATCTGGCAGACGCTGGAGTTGTGGTACACTATTCCACTATAAAGATACTTGTACAAATATGGTCTTCATGGAAGAGTCATCAGAAGAAAACCTCTTCTACGTCCGCACCACAAAAATCATCGTTTGAACTTTGCAAATGAACATATAGACAAGCCTGATGCATTTTGGAAACAAGTTCTGTGGACCGATGAGGTTAAAATTGAACTTTTTGGATGGGGCGTGTCCAAGATGGTGACCGGAGCGGCCGCATAATCCGGAGCTCCGGCGCCGATTTTCGGAATCCGCTGCCATCCGTGCTGCAGCGGATCACAGTGGAGCAGAGGAGGGCCCTGGTGTCATTCCGGATACCTGGGAGGTGGAATCCGGGCGACATTTCCGCCTCTCGTGGCGGTGGACATCTGCGGCCTAGTGCGGCCGCGCAGGCCGGGGCTCCGGCGTCTTCCATCCACACCCGCTGCCATCCGTGCTGTGGGGGATCATCCGAGGACGTCTGCAGCGTCCTCTGTATCACAGAGGCTGGGAGAGGGACGCCGCTGTGTATTGCTGCTCCCCGCGGCGGCGGCGACGGTTGCAGCCTACACCTTCTGCCAGAGGCCTCCTTTCACCTGGACACAGTGAGTGGGGGGTACAGGCGGCATCCTGTCACTATGATCTCCCCACAGTGCTTTGGGGAGTGGGCCACATATTAATAGCCCCAGAATCCACCATCCTCTGTGACTGTGGCCCTTACTGTGCTCAGAGGCCTACTGGGGCCTTGATACTGCCCCAGAGGGTGTCTCCCTGCGGGGCCCTGTGCTCAGAATTGGAGGTCCTCTGCTTCCTGCTTCCCATCCGTCCCTCTCATGTCCTGAGTTGGGATCCAATGCCATCATCTTGCTCCAACGTGAATTTTTTGCAGGATTGCTGCGACTTATGTTCTATCTACCCTCTCAAGGCTTGCTGAATATTTTTACAATATAATGTTATCGCATATGGATCTGACAGCATCCATGTAACTACAACCCTGAACCTATTTTGGGCGCTATAGGTCCCCTGGGGTTATAATCTTCACTCACTTTCCAATTTTCAGTTGATCACCCCCGGGAGATTACTTGTATGCCGTCCACCAAGAAAAAAAAGGGACAAGCTCAGAAGTCCCTCACAACATACCTACTTAAGCCTCACGAGATTTGCGGCATGTCTCCAGTCAATACAGAGCAAGCATCCCTGTCCGATCCCGCACGGGATACCACCGCTCCCTTATCGACCTTAGTCAGCGAAAATACACAGCATCTCACAAAAGGGGACTTGGAGTCCTGCTTGGAATCTATGTACGCCAAACTAGCTGCCAAATTTCTATCAGAATTGCATAAAAGCACTAATGTTCTCTCTCAGGAAATAGCCACGCTGGGCTCTAGGACAGACCGCTTGGAAACCAAACACGATGAACTTAGCCTGGCCTATGGTGAACTTTCCAGAGAGCATGATCATTTACAAACGGCCTTTTCACAACTGCAGGCGCAGGTCGAGGATCTTGACAATCGCAATCGCAGGAATAATCTGCGAATCAGGGGAATCCCGGAGTCTATGTCAGATCTTTCATTAATTATAACCAAATTGTTCAAGTCACTCCTCCCAGATCGTGACCCTGGATCTTTTGCTTGTGACCGCATCCACAGAGCCCTACGCCCTAAACCTCCTGCTGACAAGCCGCCTAGGGATATTGTCTTGTGCATGAAGGATTTTCTGACCAAGGAAGAAATCCTCAGAGCTGCTCGCAATACTCCAACAATCTCCTTTGAGGGCTCGGTTTTACAAATCTATCCTGATGTTTCCCCGGCCACGTTGGAGAAACTTAGAAAGATGAAAGAAGTTACAACTGCCCTGTTCTCAGCTCGTATCCGCTACAAGTGGGGCTTCCCTTTTAAGCTGATAGTTCCACACAATGGGAGCACATATATCGCTACATCCCCTCCCGAAGGTAGAGCAATCTTGGCCAAATTGGGCTTGGCGGATGCCCCATCACCTCAACGTCCACCCTCCACCCCTCGTATTTCTCCCATTTGGCATACCCCTTCCCCATGGAGGGATAGAAGGAGAGTCAGACAAGAACCGGGTTGACGTGTCCACTCTCACTTGCCTAATACTCATTGTCTTGATAGTCTTTGGTTTGGTCTATTGTTTTTTTATGACTTTACTAAGATTTGGGACACAGGGATTTTGCTCTCTATTTTTTACATTGTCAGGTTGTGTATTTCTGTGGTTGTTGCTGTGCTATTTTTGCAATACTGAATATTTTGTATGCCTTGCATTGATAACTGTACGGGTTAAGGTATAACAAGGGTCATTGGACCCTCCTAATTGCGCCCATTAATTCATGGTTGTACTACTCTTTGACACGTTACCACACCCTGCCTCCTGACATGGCCGGAGGTGTCGCCGCCCGATTGCGGGGTGGCAGCTCTGTTTTCCATGTTCTAAGGAGACAGGGTTTGGGCCCATGTGGCCCCTTAATGTTTGAACTTTTTGTTTTATCAGGTATGACGACTTTTCTGCCTGATCCACGTTCTTCAGTTACCCTTTCAAATATAGAAGATGTTAAAGCTTCTTCTCCATTGTGTTTTGCTTTTTCTTTTCTTAAAACTTTAGTGCATGTGGATGGTATTATGTCGGTCTGTAGACGTCACGACCCCTATGTTGGGGTCTGGAGGTCCCCTAGGCTGGTTCTGCCACCTGTATGTCTGTCTGATGCAGACTTGCGGGTTTCTATGTCTAGTCAAATAACTTTAGGGGATATCCTTGTAATGTGTACTTTTATGATGATAGTGGCAAGCTCTGTTTAATATGGTATTAATGTATTTCACATAATGTCCAGGGTTTCAATTCGCCAAATAAGCGCAAAACAGCCTTTCTTCAATATAAAAGATTAGGAGCAAAAATCATCTTATTACAGGAAACACATTTTGCAGCCGCAAAACACCCGACCTTTTTTCATAGATCCTATAGGCAGGGGTATTATACCCTACATTCCTCCAAGAGTAGGGGAGTGGCCATTTTTCTACATAACTCATTTCCTTTTGAGGTTCAACAAGTGTATCGTGATCCAGACAGTAGGTTTATTATTCTTAAGGGCACCCTTTCAGGTCGAGAACTTACAATTGCTAATGTCTATGCACCAAATTCGGCACAGGCTACCTTTTTTTTCTAAATTTTTTGGTGCTCTGGATAAATTTTTGTCCCCCCATCTATTGGTGGGTGGTGATTTTAATCTGGTGGCAAATCCTCTTTTGGACCGTAGCTCCGCCTCGCACACTTCCCAAGCTTTCCCAAAATCCCTTACTAAGAAACTAGATGCCCTCCAGTTGGTGGATGCTTGGAGGGCGCACAACACGGGAGCCAGGGATTACACATTTTATTCCCACCCACATGACTCTTATGCTAGACTAGACTATATCTTTTGTACCCCTATTTTGCTAGCTAATTCTAGGATAGCTAGTATTCATTTGAGCACCTGGTCGGATCACAGTATTATGGCCTTATCTATCACGTTTGTGGGATTGGCACCTACTCCCTTTTCATGGAGACTTAATGATTCTATGCTAACTGATACTGACTCTCGGCAGGAGGTGGTTACATCTCTTAAGGAATACTTTCAATCTAATTCAACCCCTGATATTTCCCCAGCCACACTCTGGGTAGCCCACAAGGCGGTCCTGCGGGGCCGACTTATCTCTATGGCTTCGGCCAGAAATAAAAAACGTTGGCAGCAGATACTACTTTTAACCCGAGAATTAGAAGCACACTATAGAAGCCATGTAGCTGATCCATCTCTACTTAATAAACAGCTGTTGTCCCAAAAACGCTTGGAACTGAATGCCCTACTTTCCCAAAAAACTGAAAAGGCCCTCCGCTGGTCGAAGGCCTCGTTCCTAGTACATAGCAACTCCGCATCTACCATGTTTGCTAGGAAATTGAACCATTCTTTGCGCCCCCCACATGTGTATAAATTGCGTACTAATTCAGGTGCTATCTCATCATTACCTCAGGAAGTTTTGGGTATTTTTATTCTAAACTACTGGCTTCTCCACAGTCGGATTCTGTTTCTCTATCAGATTCATGGCTAGATTCTATACCCCTTCCTGCTCTCACACCTTCTCAGATTGCCTCTCTTAATGCCCCCTGTACTTTAGAGGAAATAACATGTGCAATAGGAACGCTGAAACGCTCTACTGCACCGGGTCCTGATGGATTTACTGCTGGCTATTATAAACATTTTGCCTCTACATTGGCTCCATACTTGATAACACTATTTAATGATGTTTTACAGGGGGGTAAATTCCCCGAGGAGATGTTGTTAGCTAACATGTCTCTAATACCCAAGCCACAGAAAAACCACTGTTTGCCGCAAAACTATAGACCAATCTCAGTAATGAATAACGATCTGAAGATATTTAGCCGCATTTTGGCGAACAGGTTGGCTCCTATTATCTCCTCTTTGGTATCTCCAGACCAGTCGGGTTTTATTCCCGACAGATTTATTACTGATAACATTCGTCTCACTCTAAACGTTATCCAAGATGCCAATTTACATTCCAAAGAGGTTCTGTTGATGAGTTTAGACATAAACAAGGCCTTTGACAGTGTCCTTTGGCCCTACTTGTTCTCTTTGCTACAGAAAATGGGCTTCAGTGATGGGTTTTTGGCAGGCATACATGCCCTATACGACTCTCCTAAAACAAGAATAAGGCTTCCTGGCTGTAACTCTGACTTTTTTACATTGGGTAGAGGTACCCGTCAGGGTTGTCCTCTTTCGCCCCTTTTGTTTGCGCTGGTGTTGGAACCTTTGGCATTGGCGATCAAATCACATTCGGATATTTCTGGCTATTCGTTATTAGTTTCACACTTTAAGCTGAGCATGTATGCTGATGATGTTATGCTTTTTATTACTAACCCGTTGACTTCTTTGCCCAATTTGTGTGTCATATTGAATGATTTTGCTAAAGTGTCAGGCCTCACTGTTACTTTTACCAAATCGGTAATTATGCCTGTTAATGTTCCTGACTCCCTAAGTGCATCTCTCCGTAGTTCTTTTCCATTTCGCTGGGTCAAGGACAGGATATCCTATTTGGGGATTAATCTTGCTCCCAGATACTCTGATGTGTTTGTGGCTAATTATCCACCATGTGTGTCACGTCTCTCTACTCTACTGAAGATTTGGCATGGTTATCATGTCTCCTTTCTGGGTAGAGTCACGGCGGTTAAAATGAATATCTTGCCCAAACTGCTTTATCTTTTTAGAGCACTTCCAGTTCCGGTTTCAAAAAACGTTTTTGGATCATTTTCAGCGGATTATTAACAATTTTATTTGGGGAAATAAGCATCCACGTTTTGCCTCATCCATTTTATATCGCTCACAACGGACGGGAGGTCTTGGTCTTCCCAACTTTTGGCTATATTACCTCTCGGCTCGTTTTGCGCAATTATCACAATGGGCTACTATTAACTCTCAAATCCCATGGAATAAGTTTGAGTCTCAGTCGATACGTCCTTTTTATTTACCGGGAATTTTATGGTCTAAAATCTCCCCCCGATCGCTTACTTTTCATAACTCTATAGTGACCCACTCACTGACACTTTGGTCCAAATACAAGGCTAAGCTGAGTTTAGTCTCTCATATTCCCCCAGGTGTTTCATTTTTTGGTGATCCTACTTTTGTTGTAGCCTTTTCTTCCCCTCACATGTTTCGTTGGTGGTATGATCGATCCTTTATCAGATTGTCTGATTTCCAAAGAGGAGGATCTTATATTACCTTCGATATGCTGCGCGTGCTATTTGATGTTCCTCTTCGTGAGTACCTTCGTTATAGACAGATTAGGCACTTTTTTAATGCGCACTTTGGCCTTACCCCGTCTTCTCCGATCTCTTTTTTTGAGCGTGTCAGCCGTGACTCTCCTAGAGGTAGGGGTCTTATTTCAGATCTTTATCACCAATTTTTGATCTGTCTTTTTCATGCTCCTCCTATGTACAGGCAGAGGTGGGAGGAGGATTGTGGTATCACTTTTTCGGATGAGGATTGGGACTCCATGGTGGATAATATATGCAAAAGCTCTAGATCTCTTTCGGTTCGCGAGACGGCCCTTAAAGTTTTAACCAGATGGTATTATACTCCGTCCAGACTACATACAATGTTCCCACAAACATCCCCTTTATGTTTCCGGGGCTGTGGCCGCACAGGTACTTTGGTCCATATGTTTTGGGATTGCCCAAACATATCTTCGATCTGGCGTAAGATATCTGAGGTGGCTACCTCACTATCGGGCAACCCGATACAGTTGTCTATACAGACCTGTTTATTGGGGGTTCATATCCCAGGGGTCTCTGATGCCACTCTGAGATTGCTACATACATTATGTATTGCCACTTTGTGGTCCATTGCCCTGCATTGGCGGTCTAATGCTGTACCCTTGGACTCTGTTTTACACAGAATTGACGCTGTAATGCTTATGGAACGTATTTATTATACACTACTGGATAAGATGCACTTATACGATAAAAAATGGGAGTCATGGAAGGATTGTAGACATTTATTGCATGACTGACAACATCCCCGGTAAAGAATGGCTGACATATATTGTTGATAGCTGTATCACTCAATCTGTTTTATCATTTATGTATCTCATGCACTCATAACTTTTTTTCTTCCTCTATCTTCTTTTTTATGTTAATATACTTTTATGTATTGTACGGTTCAAATGTGCCATATTTTTGTTGACAATATCACTTTCATACTGTGCTATTGTTTTACTGTCTACTTATGTACAATAAAATCGTTTGTAAACAAAAAAAAAAAAATTGAACTTTTTGGCCGGAATGAGCAAAGGTACGTTTGGAGAAGAAGGGGCACAGAATTTAATGAAAAGAACCTCTGTCCAACTGTTAAGCATGGGGTTGGATCAATCATGCTTTGGGGTTGTGTTGCAGCCAGTGGCACAGGGAACATCTCACAAGTAGAAGGAAAAATGGATTCAATAAAATTTCAGCAAATTTTGGATGGTAACTTGATGCCATCTGTGAAAAAGCTGAAGTTAAAGAGAGGATGGCTTCTACAAATGGATAATGATCCTAAACACACCTCGATATCCACGGGGGATTACATCAAGAGGCGTAAACTCAAGGTTTTGCCATGGCCTTCACAATCTCCTGACCTCAACATAATTGAAAATCTATAGATAGACCGTAAAAGAGCAGTGCATGACAGACAGCCCAGAAATCTCAAAGAACTGGAAGACTTTTGTAAGGAAGAATGGGCAAAGATACCTCAAACAAGAATTGAAAGACTCTTGGCTGGCTACAAAAAGCGTTTACAAGCTGTGATACTTGCCAAAGGGGGCAGTACAAGCTATTAACTCTGCAGGGTGCCCAAACTTTTGCAGACGCCATTTTTTTGTTTTCTGTTATTTTGAAAGTGTAAATGATGGAAATAAAATCTAACTTTTGTTGACATATTATAAGAATGTCTAATCTGTAATGTGATGCCTTTTGGAGATTTTTCCATCTTTCCTTGGCTTCTTTATGCACATTAATACAAATTTTTAGCTGGGGTGCCCAAACTTTTGATCCCCACTATATTATTTATATATTTCTATTAGGGAAAAAGAAAAAAGAAAAGTTACATTGTACAAATATCAACCATAAAATATAAGAAAGGTACGTTTCTGGTTATACAGAAAAAGTAGATGATACAGAAGAAAGTGGGGGGCTTGTAATCACTCCATTGCAGGCTGTATTGGGTATGAAAGGATAACTCTGAGAAGTGCTATTTCTGGGTTATGTTAGGGGATAACTTGAACTAGTAGGTATGCAACATGCATTGAGGGATAAGTCATAACATTATTGACAGCAGAGAAACTGAGAAACTGTATTAAAATGGGAAACTGCAGTTGTAACAATAGTATTGCTATTGAATTGTATTTTACTGTAGACTCTGGACTTATCCTTTAAGCCCCTACCACTCGTAAGTGCAATTTGGCTGCACCCACAATTGGGGATGGTGCACTTATTTAGGCTCGCCCATCCTGAGCTCTGCCACCCTGTTGACCCCCTTTCTCATGAATTACAATATCCAAAAATTCCCACGTTTGCTAATCATGGCTTTGCAGACATCCTTGCTCCAAAAGATCCAAAGTGTCCTCTATGGGGAGCTGAAGAGTATTAGCCCATGTAGGTTGTAATATAGGTTGTAGGACTGGAGTTCTTTGTGAACAATTTGTGTTTTAAAGTGGTTATATAGTTTAATTTGTTTATTATCATAATGCTTTCTCTGCATTAAGGTAAAAAAATACCCCACTGTTTCCCCCATCCCTAAACACTTACCTGACTTCTCTCACTGATCCAGTGCTGTCCCAGATGCAGCACCATTCTCCTCTCTCTTCCTGGATTCACAGAAGACTCTGGGAGCAGCAGGAGCCATAGGCTGTGAGTCAAACTCCTGTGATGAGAGAGCAGGGGGTGTGGTTTGCTGGGGCTGTGTGTGTCTATGGGCACACACAGCCTGACTCAGGACCACCCCCACATGGGTGCTCTTTGGAAGAAAGCGCAGACGTTGCTGACAGGTGACAGCTAAAGAGCAAGTAAGCAACCTCACTGTGCAATATTGCTGCACAGAGCAGGTAAGTATAACCTCTTTTTTTATTTTAAGGCAAAAACTAAACTTTAGTATTACTTTAAGTGAGCATATAGCATGAACATGGATTTGATGATGGTCAGGGGGAAGAGTAGAGTCTTGATGGTGCTAAACATTTTTTATCTGATTTTAAAACGTAGTAAATGTAAAATGTGTTGGGCATATAAAGAGGTATATTTACAAAACATTTGTTGCATTAATACAAACTGGAGGAAATATCCTCATTGTGATATTTCAGAGAGCTATTCCACATTTTGGCCACTAGATGGAGCTGACAATACAGGCATTATTCAGAAAAAATCTGGTGACTTTTCATTCAGTTTGCACGAATTCTTCTTATATTGTTCTGCAATGCAGCTCACACATGGCACTGCGATTGGGCATTCGTAAAATGCATAGCTAATTAAATACCTTCAGAATTTTTTAGAATTCTGTGTACCTTCGATTTTCACCATTTTGCAAAAAGGAACCATTTATGCTTTCAGAAAATGTATGATTTGAGGGGTCTTTTGCAAACTCTGAAAGCTGTAAGTGAATAATGAAAACCTGCAGATTTGTAGAGTAATTTACTTTTTTAAAGTTTGTGAGCCTTCAATTTTCTCAAAAAGGCACAACTTTAAGAAGAATTATGTAAATATTGTTTTGATGAACATTTGTGACACTATTGAGGGACCTTCCTTTTTATTTTACCGGTTTACTGCTTTCCAAAAAATGTGTGGTTTAGTGGGTCTTTAACAAACTCTGAAAGTTGTAAGGAAAATAAAAATACAATGGGAAAATTACAAGAATGGTCTGGACACCTGAGTTTAAAAGTAGAGCGCAGGGCCTGACAGCAAAACGTTAAAGAAGGTCTGATGATCACCTCTTCTATGCACACTTATATTGTCAAACAAACACAGCTTATCTACATGGAGAAATCATTCTCCAAATAGTGGAAGAAATTTTGTTTTCCAATATGACAGGAATTGCTGAATCTTATATATTGATAAACAATGTTATGTAAGAAAATTGCCCATGGGTCAAGTGGGGGCTTATATTTTTGCAAAGATAAGTACTGCCTATTCCTGTACTTTATCTCTTGGGACTGTAAAATGAAATAAAAAACAAGAAGCGCACCAGCCTTGCGCATTACCTCAGCGACCAAAATTTATTACTTGTAAAAAACATACTCGCAAACAGCGAATAAAATCAGGCATGTAAGTCCTCTCAGGGACTTGAAGATAACATGAGTCCCATCAGGGGAATAGGTGTTCAGTACAGCTGACGCGTTTCGAAGGGAGTCCCTTCTTCCTCAGAGCTAACTGAACCATACGTGCACCCTCCTATATATAATAATATATAATCTGTATTAAGAACCTATGATTATTGTCACATTGATCGCTATATTTCCATCCAGCGTTATGACAAGTCCTCTGGATGAAGTATCCATGGGACACATTGTGCACCAATGCAACACGGAACATGACAATGTTTCATAACTGTGGAAGACCATTATCTCCTCTGGTGTCATAGTCAAATTGAGGGATTAGATGCACACCAAGTGGCGTATGCAATATATGTTTTTTTTTTTTTTTTTATATATATATTTTTAAGATATATATTTTATATAGGTTTTTTATGTTCTCTATGTATTTTATGTATTTTATTCATTTTATAATTTATATGTTATATCTCTCTCTAATGGCATTGTAAATATTGATGGTTAGTTTATGAGATTTTGGCCCCTCCTACTATCCTGAGACTGCCCAACCCGGGTAGGGAGGGCTTATTTTTAGTCCAGAGATATGGGTATATATAGGAGGGTGCACGTATGGTTCAGTTAGCTCTGAGGAAGAAGGGACTCCCTTCGAAACGCGTCAGCTGTACTGAACACCTATTCCCCTGATGGGACTCATGTTATCTTCAAGTCCCTGAGAGGACTTACATGCCTGATTTTATTCGCTGTTTGTGAGTATGTTTTTTACAAGTAATAAATTTTGGTCGCTGAGGTAATGCGCAAGGCTGGTGCGCTTCTTGTTTTTTATTTCATTTTACAGTGCTGATTGGGCTTCCCCAGCCTTGGTTTGGAGCTGCACAGCCCTTTATGCAGTGGTGTTCGTTCTCCCCAGGCCTGGTTCCATCTTGTGCCACCTGTCTGAGTCTTGGAGCGCAGGAGAATTCTTTTTCGTTTTTCCTTTATCTCTTGGGACCAATATCTGTATAGAGAATGGGGCTAACTACAGGCTCCCAGGCTAGCAATAGGTATTGGTGTTGAGGTGCAGTGTACTACAATAAGTGTATTGTAAGTTATTCATTTATCCTGACTTTGTGAACTCCAATTGTAGCAATATATCACATTATTTACCTTTTCTGCTGCAGATGGAAAGGACTGTTAAATTATTAGCAATGATCAAATTTATTAATCCTTCTTTCCTCCCTTGAAAATTACAGGATAGAACATATTCTTTGTTCTCCTAGATGCTTATCAGAGAGTAATGTCCTATGCTTTAGGACAGCAGGTGCATGTCTGTATCTCTCAATATTGCATTATTAAATTTTGCACCCTCAGTACAGTCAGTTATTCCTGTTTTACAGGCACAGTGTACAATACTGAAAATACCTCCTTCCCTTCACATAGATTTATTACTGCAGTGCAGACGTCCTGTTCATTAATATTCCAACTGTTACCTTCTGCATCATATAAATGAAGAGCGTTCTCTGCACACTGGACTATACTGTAATGCTTCCATCCTGGTGAAATTAGGAGGCAAAAACCAATTAATAATAGATTAATGAGGTAATTACAATGGGCATAACTCTAGCCAATGCAATTCATTAAGCAATAGAGAGAAGATATATACACTAGATTGCCAAACGTATTGGGACGACTGCCTGTACACGCACATGAACTTTAGTGGTATCCCCGTCTTAGTCCATGTGAAGTGAGCCATCTTTGACAGGCGGTCAACCACTACAAAATTAGTGGTGAATCCCTCCGATGGGGGAAGTTCCACAATAAAGTCCATGGAGATCATACTCCAAAGTTTTTCCGGTACGGGCAAAGATTCCAACAGGCCTCAGGTCTTGGCTTTGTCAGACTTGTTTCTAAGGCAGACTGTACAAGATCTCACATAGTCCTGGCAATCCTTTATTGCGTTTGGCCATCAGAAGGAGCAAGAGACCAAATTTGACGTCTTATGAATCCCAAAGTGATCTGCTAAGGGGTGATCGTGACATCTTTTGAGGGTAATAGTCTGGAGTTCTTCGGGCACAAAGATTTGTTCCTTGTGAAAATACAGACCATCCTTTAACTGCAGATGCATATCTATGGGAGGTGGATGATTATCCACCACTTCTCTTATTTGTGTTACGAGGTCTGTCTGGAGAAGTAAGGAATGCTTTGCTGGCAAAATTGTGTCAGGTTCAGACTGTACAGGAAACATACGGGAGAGTGCGTCAGGTTTACCGTTTTTGATCCAGGACGGTACGTCACATGGAAGACAAAACGGGAGGAAAAATAGTGCCCATCTTGCTTGTCGTGGCCTGAGGCGTTTTGCCATTTTCAGGTACTCAAGATTTTTATGGTCTGTGAAGATGAGAATAGGGTGGGATGCTCCCTCCAGTAAGTAGAGCCATTCTTCCAGTGCTGCCTTGATGGCTAGCAACTCTCTGTCTCCCACATCATAGTTTCTTTCAGAGGCATTTAACTTCCTGGAGAAAAATGCAACAGGGTGCAGAAGGTATTTGAGTCCCTGTCTTTGCAACAAGATGGCTCCTACAGCATTCTCCGAAGCATCCACTTCGAGGACAAAGGCTAGAGCAGGGTCTGGATGCTTCAGGATAGGTGCGGAGGTGAACAAAGTCTTTAATTGCTCAAAGGCTGCTTGGGTCTCGAAGTCCACTTGAAGGGAATATGCTGCCTGGTGCGCTTTGTTACTGGTGCAATGATCCCAGAGAAGTTTTTGATAAATTTCCTGTAGAAATTTGCGAATACTACAAAGCGCTGCACTGCATTCCTGTCTCCTGGAATGGGCCGTTCTAAGACTGAGGACACCTTTTGGGGGTCCATAGAGATGCCCTCAGGGGTGATCACAAGTCCAAGGAACTGGATAGATTGTCTCTCAAATTCACATTTCTCAGCCTTTGTGTAAAGGTGATGTTGTAATCTATCCAGAGTCTTCTTTACGTGATCCCTATGTCTTTCTATTGAATTGGAGAAAACTAAGATTTCATCCAGGTAAACAATTATGAATAGATCCAGATAGTCCAGAAATATATCGTTTATAAGGTGTTGGAAGGTTGCTGGGGCATTACAGAGACCAAAAGGCATTACCAAGTATTCAAAATGCCCGAATCGGGTTCGAGAGGCCGTCTTCCATTCGTCACCTTCACAAATTCTGACTAGATTGTAAGCGCCCCTCAGATCCAATTTTGAGAAGAAACATGCTCCTTGCAGCTTTTGCAATAACTCGGGAATTAGAGGAAGGGGATAACGACTCTTGACAGTTATCTTGTTTAGGTCACGGTAGTCCACACAAGTTCTAAGGGTGTGATCGTTCTTCTCAACAAAGAAGATGCCAGCTCCTGCTGGTGATGTAGAAGGCTGAATAAACCCTTTTTCTAGACTCATCAATATAACCCCGGAGGACCTCTATTTCGCCTTTGGATATGGGGTAAATTCGTCCGAAAGGAATTTCGGCGCCGGGCAGGAGCTCAATCGGACAGTCATAGGAACGATGAGGAGGAAGAGTATTGACACTTTTTTTATTGAATACATCCAAATACTCGTGGTACACCACAGGACGGAGCGGCGTGCACCGGTGCCTGCCGCCCCTCCTGGGGGCGCGGTGCATGCCGCTCCGCCTGTGGGCCCGGTGCCCGCTACTCCGCCTGGTGGCCCGGTGCCTGCTGCTCCGTCTGGTGGCCCGGTGCCTGCTGCTCCGCCTGGTGGCCCGGTGCCTGCTGCTCCGCCTGGTGGCCCGGTGCCTGCTGCCCCGCCTGGTGGCCCGGTGCCTGCTGCTCCGCCTGGTGATCCGGTGTCCAGCCCGATGTGCCTCTGCCCGGAGTCCAGCCCGATGTGCCTCTGCCCGGAGTCCAGCCCGATGTGCCTCTGCCCGGAGTCCTGCCCGATGTGCCAGTCTTTGATATCCCGCCAGTTACCAGACCTGGGCGGTGGAACATTTTGCCCAGCTAGGACTGTTTGGAGCGTCCTGAGGCCGCTCCTTGAGGGGCGGTACTGTCAGGAATGGATTTGCCAATAATGGTGGGACGCACCTGCCTTGTGGGCTGCAGTACCAGGGCTGGCCAGCGGGTGCTCTCAGCAATCAGAGACTCAACCCTGCAGTCAGCCAAACACCTGAAGCTGATTACGGAGGTGTATTTAAGGGATGGCCAGACCTGCAGTCTGTGGCTTGGTGTGTGTTTTTCTATGGGCCCCTGTATCTTGTTACCTGCATTCCTGTTCCTGCCTGACTGACTCGTTGCCGACCCTGCCTGATCCTGACCTCTGCTGACTTCTCCTGTTTGATCCCTGGCTTGTGACCCCGACCATTCTCTGCCTGACCCCCTGTACCTACCTGCCTGTTAGTTGCTGTACCCGGCTCGTGACCTGACTACTCTCTGCCTGCTCCTCCTGTTCCTACCTGCCCGATTGTTATTGACCCGGCCTGCCTGACTACGCTTGCATTGTATGTATTGTTATCTGTGGGTGGTTTGGTTTGGTTCGTTTGCACTGTGTTTATGTTTTAGTATTGCACTGCGTTTTGTATTGTTAGTATTAATAAATTATATTGTTTATAACATATCTGAAGCCTGCGTTTCCCTGCGTCAGTTCACATACCTCTGGTCATACCCGGAGCCCTGACACATGGTCTCAGGATCAGAGTGAATACTGAGAAGAGGGGTTGCTGCACTTGTTTCTTTAGGGATACAGTGATTCAGACAGTATTCCGAAGGGAAGAGGAACTCTCCAGACAACCAATTGATGGTTGGGTTGTGTGCTCTTAGCCAGGGCATGCCGAGAATAACTGGAAAAATCGGGGAGGTAATGATATCCAGACATAGAAATTCCTGGTGTCCTGAGGGGGAGTAGCATAACATTGGCATGGTTTCTTGTGTCGCAGGGCCAGAACTGATACCGGACCCATCTGCAAGATGAACTGCAAGTTTTTGTGCAGTTAGTTAGTTTTCTCATCATGTCTCTCCCGAATCCGACGGTCAATGTGGATTGTCAGGTCTATCAGGTTCTCCAGCCTGGTACCCCCACTCGGGCAAGCTCATCTTTCAGGGTGTCAGAAAGGCCAAGATGGAACTGGTAGCGGAGAGCAGACTCATTCTATTGGGTATCGGAACTCCAGATGCGGAAATCGGTAACATATTCCTCCACAGGCCTTTGGCCTTGCTGTAGCTTGCTAAGCATAGATTCAGAGGTTTGACGCAGGAAAGGATCATCATAGATTTGTGCCATTGCTGTGAAAACAGAGTCCACTGAAGTTAGAGCCCGATCATGTTGCTCACGAAGGGGGTGTGCCCAGGATTGGGGTTCATTCCTAAGAAGTGTGATGATGAAACCCACTTTGGTGCTTGGTGATGTAAAGGTCCTAGGAAGCAGTGAAAAATATAGCTCGCAGGAGTTACGAAAAGTTCTGAACTTCCTGCGGTCTCCTGTAAAAAACTCAGGCATAGGCACCCGGGGTTCCGGTACAGAAGGGGTTCCAAAGATCACACTGGACTCTGTTTGAGTGGTTTCATCTAAGGCTGCAGTGAGATCCGTGTCTGTGGGGTCTTTAGACTCGGTTAGCAGTTGACTCTCCAGATGCTCAAAGTTTCTCTGCAAATCTTGCACCAAGTTAAACAAGGCAGATACTGATTGGCAAATGTTCCCCAATGGAGAGGCCTCCCTTTCAGACTCCATCATTGGCTGACTGGTACTGTCACGTACCTGATGGGAGACTGAAATAACGAGGTCAGCCTCACTTGTGTCACTAGCCCTGACCCCACTGGAGTTGAAACAGAGGGAGTCTAGGACCCAGGGGAACAAGAACGCTAGTAGTAGTAGTAGCTCTTGCAGATGATGACCTTGGAAGGCTGATGATCCTCTGATTTTGGCACAGTAGTAGTAGGCAAAGCAGGTTTTGTAGATTGCCAGGCGTGCACCAGAGCAAGGCAGGTAGTGAGGACAAGAGACAGGAGCAGTGTCATGGGATAGACAGGGTCATCAACAGTCGGGCAGCACGGTACAGAATCAGAAGGAAAAGCCAAGGTCAGGAGCAGAGCAGAAGTCAGGAACCAGTATCAATCAGGAGAGCAATCAGAGTCAGGTGAGGAACAAGCCGTGTCAGCAACAAAGGAATCACACAGGAACAAGCAGGACACGGGGGAGCTGAAGACCAGTCAGCACTGAACATGAGCAGAGGCACTCCTTAAATAGGCCGTCTGGCGCCAATCTTCGCCGTGCGTGTGCACGTGCACAATCGTGCATTCTTCTGCGGGAATTCCTATGCGCATGCGCATTTCCAAACACGATTCTTCATGCCGGAAATCCCTTACACATAAGTTGTTTGAAAAGGCCATTCCGAAATCAGCACATCTGTTTGGACTGCATGTTGTTAATGAGATCTTGTGTAAAAGAAAGCTTCCCATTGGATGGGAAATTAAACCGGTCCAGCTCCAGGAGAAAAACCCAAGCTGTCATATCTTGAAATACTTAACACGGAATGGACCACTTGTAGTTTAGTTCTGATCTGGACAGTAAATCAGCTGAAAAATTGTCCAGCCCCAGAACATGCACTGCTGAAAGTTTGAGAAGATTGCTTTGAGGTCATTCCATTATCAGCGTTACTTCTCTCAAAAAGAAATTACTTTGACTGCACCCCTGTTTTATGATATATGCTACTACTATTGTATTGTCCATCTGTAGAAGAACCAAGCCACTCCGGATTTGATGACTAAAGGCAAGAAGGGCTTGTAGAGCTGCCCACAGTTCCAAAACTTTGGAAATTATCCTTACACCAGGAAGAGTCACTGATTCTGAGCCCAATGTCCCTGAAGGACAGTTTTCCAGCCTGTCTCGCTGGTGTCTGACATCACCAGACATGGAATTGGCACAAGCGAGTGGCAATGCTGTAGATTCCTGGTTTCCGTCCACCATTCCAGACTTCGTTTCATGAAGGTAAAGAGTAATATTTTCTGACAGAGATCTTTTGATTGCTACTGTTCTAGAAACCTGAACAGTGGTTCCATTGGTCCAATCTACCAATGGAAGCACAGATGTCATGGTGCCCAATAGCTGTAGACACTCCAGGGTCGTCAGCCACTTGGCTTCACGCACTGTCTTTACATTCCTTACCATGGGAGAAATCTTCATGGATGGAAAGGAGATGGTGTTCACCCACATATCCAATAACACTCTCAGGTAGACCAGACATTGAGTGGGGGCAAGCTGACTTTTTTTTAAATTGATAATCCATCCAAACCATTCTAGGGTTGAGATAACCACATCCTTTTTTTTTTTTTTTTTTTTTTTTTTTTTTTTTGTAATTATTTTTTTTTATTTAAATATTTATTAGTAATTTTTCACATAAATAACAATAAACAATTTCATCTCAATCATCATAAATATACGATTTTTTCTTATTATTTCAATTACCCCCCTCTTAAAACCTTGACCCCATCCCCCCCCCCACTCTGCATTTCCTTGACTTGTATCCAAAGCAAGCATAACCTACCCAATTTTTCTCTATAACATTCTACTCTTCACTTTCTCATACTTATTACGAAATTTTCCCATTTTTCCCATTTCACGAGATATATCTCCAACTTATCTTCCTGTAGATAATATGTCTTCTCCATCTCCCTAGTCCAATTTACTCTCTCTATCCACTCCTCCTCTTTCGGTATTTCTTTTTTCTTCCAATATTTGGGGATCAGACTTTTTGCTGCATTCAGATAGTACCCTAAACCTAATTTCTTATACTTACTAACTGATATCTCTGAACTGTGTAGCAAGCACAACCCAGGGTCTAACCCGATGTTCAATTCAGTGATGTTCTCTATTAAATATATTATTTTTTTCCAGAATATTTGAATCTTTGGACATTCCCACCAAATATGAAAAACTGTCCCCACTTCCCCACACTCTCGCCAACACCACTGTGATTTCTCCACACTTATCTTACCCTCCACACTCGGAACAATGTGCCATCTTGTCAAACACTTGTAATTTAATTCTACATCCCTCAAACTTGCATTTTCGTGAACTAATCTATTTATTTTCTTCTGTTTTCCTTCATCTAATACCACCCCCATATCTCTTTCCCAATTCACAATGTGCAATGGTTTAGAGTTTGTGTCTAAATCTGTGAGAATTCTATATACTTTAGCTATTCCATGTTTCCCATCACCCCGTGAGTCCAGCAACCTTTCAAACAAATTCCAATCCTTTTTCGTTCTCAGGGGTTTTGGGAGGTTTCCCCAAAAACTTTTTAATTGATGATAACGCCACTCATCTAATCTAGTGAATATATTTCCCTTTTCCTTTTCCAACTCTTTAAAGGTCTTCAGTTTCCCATCCCCCATTATATCTCTGAGTTGGACATCCTCCTTTATAAGCCATCTACCTGTTATCTCTTCTCTACCTGGTGGAAAAAATTCTGTGTTTTTTAGTGGCATAAGTATAGAATTAAATTCCCATTTCATATATTTGTGTATTTTATCCCATTCCCTTAATACATTTACAGTGTACAAACTTAAATCTTCCTTCAATCCTCTATATTGTGTCGGTAGCCATATTATTCTATTCAAATTGGTTCCACTAAGTGTATTCTCTATTTTTACCCAACTTTTCTCCTCTAAATTGAACGTCCAATCAAAAATTCTCCCTAATAATACTGCTTTGTAATATCTCTTTATATCCGGAACTCCCAAGCCACCCTCCTCTTTATCTCTACTTAGTATTGCATGGGACACCCTTGGTTTTTTCTTCCTCCAGATATATCCCGTTATCATTCTTTTTATTACATTAAAAAAAGTTTCTGGGAGTTTAATTGGTATCATTTGGAATCTGTATATAATTTTTGGTACAATTATCATTTTTACCAAATTTATACGACCTAACCACGATGGGATTCCTCTTTCTAATGCTTTTAATTCTCCCTTTACTTCATTTAATAAAGAAATATAGTTTAGCTTATACAAGTTTTTATACGACGCGCTAAGTCTTACTCCCAAATATTTTATATCTCTTTCTTTCCAAATAAAGGGAAATTCTTCTTGTATTTTTTCTTGTTCACTCTTTGGGATGTTTATATTTAAAATCTCAGTTTTTGTTGGGTTGATTTTTAAGTTTGATAGTTCTCCATATTCCTTCAGCAGTTTCATTAGATTTGGGAGTGTTGTCCTGGGATTCCCCACATAAAACAGCAGATCATCAGCGAAAGCTGCCAGTTTATGTTCTACACTTCCTATCTGGATTCCCTTTATGTCTCCGTTTTTCCTTATTGTTGATAAAAGGGGCTCTAGTGACAAAACGTATAATAAGGGGGACAAAGGGCATCCCTGCCTTGTTCCATTTGACATCCCGATGGGCTCTGTTTTTTCCCCATTTACTATTACCACTGCAGAGGGTTTACTGTACAGTTTTCCAATCCATTCCCTCATTCTACCTCCAATTCCCAGGTTTTCTAAGGTGTCCATCATGAAGCCCCAGTCTACTCTATCAAAGGCCTTTTCTGCGTCAATTGATAGGGCCACCACCGGTACCTCCCCTTTTTTACTTCTCTGTATCAGCATCAGGGATCTCAGCCCATTGTCCCTGCCCTCTCTACCTGGGACAAAGCCCACCTGATCTCCGTGTATCCATTCAGGCATAAACTCCTTCAACCTATTCGCTAGGACCTTTGCATATATCTTAGTGTCTAAATTCAACAGTGAGATGGGCCTATAACTCGAACATTGCGAGGCGTCTTTCCCTTCTTTATGTAACAGTACCACATGAGCCTGTAAAGATTCTCCTCTCATATCCATCTCTCCTCCCAGGGCGTTCATATATTTTTCCAATTTGGGGTTTAATATTTCACTAAATTTTTTATAGTACCCTACTGTATAACCATCTGGTCCTGGACTCTTCCCCATCTCCATACTTTTTACTACTACCTTTATCTCTTCTTGTGTAATCTCTGCTTCAAGGGAATTTAGTTGGTCCTCTTTTATTTTCGGTAATCCCGCATTTTTTAGATACATCTTCCTTTTTTCCCTTTTTACTTTTTCCATATTAATTGCTTCATCGTATGGGGTGATGTTATACAATTTCCTGTAATACTCTACAAACATCTTTGCGATCTCTTTATTTGAGTGGACCAATTCTCCCTTGGGGCTTTTCATTTTATCTATATAATTCCTAATTTTTTTTTTCCTTAAGGTTCTCATCAGATATTTTCCCGGCCTATCTCCCCATTTATAGTTTTCACTTAGCACTTTATTATACACTCTCCTTCTCTCCTCTTCCATCAGAGTTTCCAGTTCCTCTTTCTTTTTTATTATCTCCTGCTTGATTTCTTTTAGCAATCTGTTTTTGTGTATCTGTTCTAGCTCCGATATATCTTTTAAGAACCCACTAATTTTTTCTCTTCTTTCTCTTTTCTTTCTTGCCCCAATTGCAATCAAAATTCCTCTTATATATGACTTGTGAGCCTCCCATACTGTTGCCTTAGACACATCCTCAGTCTCATTCTCTCTAAAGAATCTCTCAATTTCCTTTCCAATCCTCTGTGCAATATCCTTGTCCTTGAGAAGCGCTTCATTCAGCCTCCAACCTACCCCTTCTGTTCTCCTCTTTCCCCATCCCATCCTCAATACAACAGGGGCATGATCCGAGAGAGTCATTACTCCTATATCTGCTTTAACCATTGAGTCTATGAAGTGATGTTCTATCAATACATAGTCCAACCTTGAGTACATCTGATGTGCATTTGAGAAGAATGTGTAGTCTCTATCTTTCATATGCAAGATTCTCCATGCATCTACCAATTGGCATTCATGGATCACCTTTTTTAATAGTCTCAAAGATCTACTCCCCTCTCGCTGCACATTAGAGGTTGTATCATTTTGTGGATCCATACAAAAATTAAAATCTCCCGCCACTATTAAACACCCCTCTTTAAAATCCATCAACTTTTTTAACACACCCTTCAAGTACTCCTCTGGTTTTTTATTTGGACAGTATATATTAGCTACTGTGCACTCCACCTCTTGTATTTTACCCTTCAAGAACAAATATCTCCCCTCTGGGTCCACTTTCCTGTCTTTCAGTTCAAATCTTATATTTTTTCTGAACCCTATTGCCACCCCTTTAGCTCTCTTAATCGGGGAATCTGCATAATACCATGTTGGGTAATCTCTAGACTTCAATTTCACCTTAGACTCTATCTCCAAATGTGTCTCCTGCAAAAAAACCACCGAAACTGCTTGATGATGCAATTCTTTAACTAACCTAAATCTCTTCCCAGGACAATTTAACCCCTTTACATTATAAGTGATGATTTGTAAATCTTCCATCCTTTTTATACCCTTCTTTTTTCCCTTTTAACTAGAGATCTCACAACTATCCTCCTTCTCTTTACACTTGCTTTTAATACCTCTCTCTATCCTGCAGAGTATTACCCTTATCATCCATTTCCCTCCCACCCTCACCTCTCCCCGACCCCCCTCCCTTCCCCCTCCCCACCCCCCGCCAGGGGGGTTTTATGCCTTAGATCATATTCCACTTTTGATCCCTCTAAATGGGTTCAGCTCTGCCCATGGCCGCTTACCTCCCCCCCCTCCTCCCCAATGTCCCCTTATCTATTGATTCTCTATTTCCCTTTTTAACCAACTGCCACTCTCCTAATCCACAAATGTCCCGCTCTCCCTCCTCCACTTCCCAACCAGGTATCACTTGTCTCTGCAGTCCAAATTTATTACAAAATTCTTCCATATCCTCCGGGAATCTTAAGATAGCTGTAGTTCCATCCCTCCACCCAATTAAACTTAAGTCACGTCCCCATCTGTATTTCACGCTTCGTTTTTTCATCTCTTCTAGTAGGGGTTTCAATGATCTCTTCCTTCTCAGGGTCTCTGCTGTCAAATCTGCATAAATTTGGATATTTTTCCCTCCATATGTAATATTTGTTCTTCCTTTAATCTTTTTCCATATCTCTTCTCTGTCTCCATAGTTATGGAATTTAACAATTATATCCCTTGGTTTTTCTATTTCTTTTCCTTGTTGATACTTCCCAATCCTATATACTTCATCCAGTTTAAACATCTCCTCATCCGATTTATCCATTATGGAGTTCAAGATTTTACCAGATAGCTCTTTTAGATCTTCCCCCTGTGTTAGTTCTCGAACTCCTCTTACTCTAATATTATTTCTCCTTTCTCTATTTTCTTGTTCTTCCATCCTATAGAGCAGTCTGTTATGTTTTTTTCTATCTTCAATTATCCATTTCTCCAATTTTGGGATGATCTGAGCTTGGGCTTGTACCTTCTCCTCCATTTCCTCCACCCTAGTTAACAATTGTCCCAGATCTTCCCGGATCATCCCCATCTCTTGCTTTATTGAATTTTCCAAACCTTTAAACATCTCCGCCATTTCTTTTTTATTAGGTAATTGCATATCTCTTTCCAACTCTCTCGGTTCAATACTTTCCGTTTGATTATTGTATACTGGGCCCAGGGAAAGTCTCGGACTATTATCCATACTTATTTCCAGATCACTTTTATCATTTATTCCCTGAGTTCTTTCTGGGGTAACATTTCCCTGTGACACGTACTTCTTAATCGTGCCGGTTTGGATGTTCTTAGGCCCGCTCCCTTTGGTATTTTTACCTTTCATTTTCAGTTTTTCCTGGCCCTCACCAAAGGGCCACTTTTTCCTTATTTCCACTTAGCTGCTATATATATATATATATATATATAGTGTCTTATTACACACACAGGGAAATCCAGTGCACAAATCCCATATATATGAGAAGAAAGGGAGAAAAAAAAAAAAAAAACCCAAAAATCCAGCAAATATATCCAGTGTATATGGAGAGTTATGTAAAAGAAGATCAAAGAGACCTGCAAAGAGGTCCCATTAATCACTCACCCTCCTCGTTGGGATTAGCTGGCCTCTCCTAACTTCTCTTGGTGGGAATCTTGTGAAAGTCTCTTTAAACCTTGTCTTCCTTTCCGTATTCTCCTGGATTATAAATGGTACTATGGTTGGAGATGAAATGAAGGTGTTGGTATGGAGATATTGATATAAGAGCAATCAAAGTAGTGTGGAAACAATATGAGGATGGAAATATAGGTATGGAGGTAATATGGAGGCAATATAGCGGTGCTGGTATAGGTATGCAGGTATTATGAAGACAATGTGAATACGTTGTTAAGGTATGGAGGATGTATGCCGACTCTATGGAGACGATGGTGTGGGTCTGGATATAGTTATGGAGCTTATAGTTTGTGGTATATATTCTGAATCTGCAAGGGGAATGCCGGCTTTTTCCCCTTCCTTCATTCACCCGACTGCCGTGGACGCCGGGACGCCGGCATTTTCCCCCACTCCCCGAGCTCCTCCGCGTCAGCCCACGTGTCTGCTCAGCTGTGCCGCCGTCACCTAGGCAACCCTGCTCTTCATCCGGGGCTGTCGCAGTATTCACCCGGGGATCAGGAGATCAGACTTCTCGCCCCGAAAGCTCGCTGCCACGCTGCCTCCGAGACCTCTCTCCGGCTCCGCAACACCTCGCCCACTCTCCGACACTACCAGACACGGTATACGGGACCTCTCAGGGTAGAAGGGACATCTCAGGGAGGATACACGGGGGGAGGCTGCGAGGAGTGTTTAAACTACACTCTCCCGTGCCGCCATGCTCAGGCTCCACCCCTCACCCAGCATGAGATAACCACATCTTAATGTGCCAAGTGCACTATTTCATCTTGATTCAACAGCAGGATGTTGTCCAGATAGTGATGAATGCGAACCTCCTGCTTCCGAAAAAAGGCACTCACTGCAAGAAGCACTTCGATAAAGACTCTAAAGCCCAGGTGTCAAACACAAGGCCCGCGGGCCGAATCCAGCCCTCCAGGGCATTTCATGTGGCCCTTGCACTTCTCCTGTAGGTACCCCCTTGTTTCCCCCCACCTTGTCTCAGCAGTCGGCAGCAGAGAGGTGAATAGAACTCCTCTGCCAAATCCTGTACCTCTCAGTGCAGCTGCAGCACCCCCTCATCTCTGCCTCCCCTGGTCTTAGCATTCAGCAGACTTTGGTAACTGACTCCACTCCTCCTCTGGTCCTCCTCCAGACCCTGCACTTTCTGCTTTCCAGCTCTGCCCCAAAGAAGGTGCACAGTGATGTTATGGAGGGTGTGGGATTCTTGACATCTGATGTAATGGGGGGTGGGGTGCTCTGGACATCTAGGCTTACAGATACAACTGGCCCTTTGAGGGCAACCATAATGCTGATACGGCCCGTGATGAAATGGAGTTTGACACCCCTGCTCTAAGGGGAGGTGGTCAGATCAAAGGGAAGACAGATGAACTGGTAGTGTAACTGACTGACTGTGAAGCAAAGGAATCTTTCAAAATGCTTGGAGACTGGAACTTGAAAATACGCATCTTTCAGATCGATAGATAGTAGCCAGTCCCCCAGCTGAACTACTTTCATGATTGTTTGCAAGGACTCCATTTTGAAATGTTTTTTCTTGATCTACCTGTTCAGAACCTTCAGGTCTTTTACAATCCTCCAACTTCCCAACTTTTTTTGAACCAGAAGCAGAAGTGAATATACTCTTGAGAAATGCTTGCAATGTGGCACTGGCACTATCACCCCTTGCTGCAGCAGGGTTTTCACATATGAGAGAAGAAATTCCCTTTTTAGACTGCAAGGATGTATCTTCGTTGGAACAAAGCATGCTCTTGGCTGCCTGAGGAATCTTCAAAAATGCCTGAGCCTGACTATGTTCAGAACCCAGCGATCTTTTATCTGGTCCACCTATACCCACCAGAGCTTGCGCAGCATAGTACATACCCTGTAAACATGGTCAGCCAAACCATCAAAAGTATTTTTTGGACTACTGTCCAGTGGAAGAAGCTGATCTCTTGGACTTTTGTCCTGCCAAGGAATTAACTCCAGGGCCTATGAAACTCCTTGCTTGGCCTATTGCTCTCATATCCCTGCCTCCTGGCTTTTGTAGACCCCGTGAAGACAGAAGCCTTCTGCCGCAGCAGCCTCCTATCCTGTGAAATAAAGCCAGACTCCCCACTTGTAGCTTTTGCCGCGTTGAACTTACTTTATTTCCGAAAAAAGACAGACCCTTGAATTTTGCCCCACCCTTGCTTTAATGGGAGGTCTGCTACCCAAGGTCTGGGCCACAGCACCCACCTTTCTGGGACTGCATTTAGCATCACATGAAAATATGCCAAAAAGCTAGCTGTCATCTTCAGTTTATTAAAAGCTAGGATCTCAGATTTACCAAGATCATTTGGTACAGCTATTTCAGATTTATCGATTCAGATTTCAAGAGCTGGCAATAGTTGCTAATGCTCTCAATGGTTTGCATGCTCTGCCCACTGTTAAAGTGGAGTTCCACTCACCTGTCAAAAAATAAGTCAGAAGCTACAAAAACTGTAGCTGCTGAATTTAAAAAAACAGCCAGTTAGCTGTCCCTCGGTCCCGTGGTGTGTCCCCCGCAGCCCGTTTCACCAGCCATCGTGGATTCCAGGAGGCCGGCATCTTCAGTGTGGGCACCCGGCTGTGATAGCTTGCGGCTCACAGCCAGGTACCCACTGCGCATGCGTGAGTAGTGCTGTGCTTCATGAATGGTCCTGTAGTCTTCTGGGACCTGTCACATGTCCCAAAAGACTACAGGAAGGGAGGGAGGGAGGACACCTTCCATTTCCGATCGCCTAGGTGATCGGACCAGAAATGGGAACGGGTACCTGTCAAATTCGGGTACCCGCTCCCCCTCCCCCCCCCAAAGGTGCCAATCCTTAATGGGGAGCGGGGGAGCAGTCCTTAAAGTGGAACTTCCCCTTTTGGATGGAGCTCTGCTTTAAGTAGATTTTCTTAAAGGAGAAGTACAGCCAAAGCTCTTTTGGCTGTACTTCTGCAGATCACAGGAGTGCTGTTTGTTCTGCACTCCTGTTACCTGTTTTCAGCTGTCAGCTGACACCACTCAGCCAGTCCAGGCTTGGGAACAATCCACCCCAGAGTCTGGAGCAGCACCTGGCTCAGCCTCTCAGCGACCCTCTGAGAGCCTGAGCCAGCTGCTCCCTCCCCCTCCACAAACCAGTGCTCCAGTGAGCATGAGGTGGGCAGAGCAGAAATCGGTGACTGACAGTGTGACAGCGCTTCCATCTTCAACCAGTCTTCCTTCCAGGTTTGCGGACTCTGGCCGTTTGCATTGCTGAGCTGCAATGACGTCATTCCCACGCATGCGCACAGGAGTCATGCCCAAGGAACAGAGCTCTGGAGTATGACATACTGAGTACGCCATCCCTTCAGAGCACAGTACACATGTGCCGGTGACGTCACCAGCTGCAGAAACAGTGAACCTCCTAAACACTGCATGTAAGCAGATATTCCTTGTACCCACAAGTAAGCTTTATTATAAGTCTAGCTGTAGGTACAAGTGTCCAAGCGGTGTTTACTACCACTTTAATAGTTAAAATATAAAGAGCGAAATTCATGCAGGATTTATGTCTCCATGTTATCAATGACCCAGTGTGCTCCTTGTGTGTTTTTTCAGTTGTCATTTTAAGGCACAGGCAGTTTCAGGTCACAAGCAGCATTGCTAATTAAATTCAATACTACTGATAATTCTGAAGTGCAGAATCATATGTTCTGGGAATGTTTGCAGCTGCTAACTTTAAAAATAACACAAAAACCTACTAATAATTTATCTGATTTTTCATAAATAGCTCATGTTTAAATGTCAGTAACTTAAATGTGTTGAAGAGCAAATTTTAATGTGATAAGCAAATCTAGGTGGTAGCAGATATAAAGCTGCAGTTAACAATAAATATAGGTAATGTATCATATTGTGGCTTAAAGTGTTAAAACCTCCTGGTAAAAAAAAAAGATATATAGCATCATACCTTATACAGTGCTTGCTTTCTCTCTTGCTTTCAAACTCAGCCATTGCAATTTCAGGGTTCTAGATTTCTTCCTATTGGGGTGCCATACTGCTTTACAGGGACCTCTAGAGCTCCAGCATAACTACCCATGTGTACTATTGGTTGTTACTACAACCTTACAGCTTCTGAGGACGTCCAATGGGACGCAACTTGCTAAGCAAGGAGGACTGGGACCTGATTCATATGCTATGGCGTTATCCCAAGCTACATAGATATTGGGACACCGTCCTTTGTACAATCAATCAGGCTTCTCAATTAAATTTATCTTTAGACCCTTTGTCTTGTATACTTGGTATCTTGGAGCCCATGGTTCTGGATGCTCTTGCCAGGGAGGCTGTCTCCAGAACCTACTTTCATGCCCGTAGTGTGCTTAGTGTACTGGAAAAGTTCACTACAGCATCCCCACAGGACTGGCTCACTTATATGAACACCATCCTTTGCTAAGAAAAAATCATATACCAAGATAGGGGTACCCTACCAAAATTGATAGAATATGGGATGGATGGCTGTATGTACCTGGTTTAGCCTCTGTGGAGCTGGTTTTACAATGGATGTTAGGCTGAGGCTCAGTTCTTCAGGGCTATCCCCTGACCTTTATGGTATCCCTAGTAAGAATTTACCCATGGGTTCTTTGTTTAATTGTATGGACATTATTACTTGATTCCCACATTGATTTATGATAAATGGGCCGAGGTTGTACTTATACTTTTTTTTTATTATTATTTAAATATTTATTGATTTTTCAAATAAATACATATTTCCATCATATTCACATAAAATATACAAAACCATTACTTATTTCCCTTTCTATAACTATTACCCCCCCCCCTCCCAGCACGCCTCCCCTCCATCCCTCCCCCCCCCCCCCCCGAATCTACCCACTCTGCATTCCCCCACATCTTCCCTACTAAAGCAAGAGGAACGTTCACATCATCACCCACCTTCAATCCAGATTCTTCCCATTTTTTCCATTTCACATAATATGACCCCATCTTGTCTTCATGCATATGGTAAAGCTTCTCCATCCTGCAAATCTGGTTCACTCTATCTACCCAATCTTCCTCCTTCGGCCCCTCTGTCTTACGCTTGGGTATCAGACCTTTTGCTGCGTTTAGATAGTACCATATACCCGATTCCTTATATTTATTCACTGATAGCTCTGTACCATGTAAAAAACAAGACTCTGGATCCAACCCAATATCCATCCCAGTAATCATCCTAATTAAATGACCTATTATCTTCCAAAATACTTGAATTTTTGGACACTTCCACCATATGTGATACACCGTGCCTATCTCTACACACCCCCGCCAACACCACGGTGAATTCTCCCCACTCATCTTGTGTTCAACATTCGGTGCAATGTGCCATCTTGTCAAACACTTGTAATTTATTTCCACCTCTCGCATACTTATATTCTCGTGAGTTAATCTATATATTTTCTTCTGTTTATCCTCTTCTATCACAACCCCCATATCTCTTTCCCATTTTGCTATATACATTGGCTTTGTGTTTGTGTCTAATTCAGTGAGAATTTTATATATTTTAGCAGTACCGTGTTTCCCATCTCCCTGTGATTCCAACAACCTCTCAAACAAATTCCAATCTTTTCTAGATCTCAAAGGTTTCAGAAGATTCCCAGCAAAGTGTTTTAATTGGTGATATTGCCACTCATCTATTTTAGTGAAAATGTCTCCCTTTTCCTTTTCCAAGTCCTTAAATGATCTCAAATCCCCCCCCCACCATTACATCTCTCAATTGAACATCCTCCTTCTTAAACCATTTACCTGTAATCTCCTCTCTACCTGGAGGAAAAAACTCTGTGTTCCTCAGTGGCATTAATGTAGAATTAAAATCCCACTTCATATATTTGTGCAAAATATCCCAAACTCTTATTTAAAGAGTATATTTAAAGTATATAAACTTGTGCTGAGTGCACATGCGCGGCCGCTGGGATTGGATGTCCCAGCGATAGCTCCGCACACCTCCAGCGACGATAACAGCCCATATAAGGACATAGTGTGACACAACTCCCGGGCCCCCCCCCCCCCGGACCTAGACCGGAGTTCGGACACCCGCATGATTCCGGGAAAAACGGCGGGGAAGATGCTGCTCCCTGCGGGGACTGGGAGGCCCAAGATGGCGCCCAGATCAGCGCCCGTGGCTTCTGTCACCTCCTTTGCCTCTCCCAAGTCAGCACCTCTCCCCCAGAGGGCAAAATCAGGCACTTCATCCCCACCAGGAACGAGGAGGACTGTGCCAGCATCACCGGCTAGGGTCAGTGACCCCCTGCAACCCCCCCCCCCCGGTCGCCTTCCAGAGTCCAAGGCTTCATTCAGCTTGTTCCTTAGGCCGTGACTCCCCTGTCTCCTCGCCATTGAGTAGCGAGATCGCTGCCATCTTCTCCAGCCAGAATAGGGGTCCAGAGCCCACAGATGATAGCCCTGCCTCCTCGCCAACAATTCCTCCAGACCTGCCACAATATTTAGGTGACGCGACCCTGATAGCTCGGTTCGCAGATTTGCTGCAACGCGAACTGGACAGAGCTACCTCAAAGTTGGCGGCTGACCTTAAGCAGGATTTCCAGGTCCTGGGCCAACGTCTGGACAGTATCGAGGCTAAAGTTCATGCGACAGCCCATAGTGTCTCCCAAAATTCCAACATGATCACCGACTTGCAAGATCGCCTAGAGGAAGCATACTCTAAAACTGATGATTTGGAGAATCGGGCCAGGCGATACAATTTTCGCATTTGAGGTCTCCCTGAGTCGGTTAAGGAGCTCACTAGCTGTGCACAAACCCTCATGCGGTCTGCTTTGCCCAATATTGATGACCTTCATCTTGAGATAGATCGTATCCACAGAGCATTGATCCCCCCTCGGCAGGGGGGGCCTCCCAGGGATATCATCGTCAAACCTCATTTTTTCCGGGTCAAGGAAGCGGTTATGAAGTATGGCAGGGAGAATATGCACCTGGAGCTTACAGGGCACCAGATACAAATTTTTGCTGATGTCTCTCCGACCACTATTCAGAAGTGGCGATCCCTCAAGCCACTACTCTCTCACTTAGTACAGAAAGGCGTTAGATATCGCTGGGCCTACCCCTTTCGCCTGCAGTTCATTCTAAATGGCAAGCCCTGTGGGTTTTCTACATTCCAGGATGGAGAGGAATTGCTGCTTCAGCTGGGTGTTATGCAAGCATTTTTTGATCTCAATAGAGCAGAGCACACGAACCCGGCGGTTAATTGGGCAGCTCATAAAGCCTCGGTCAGGGGATGTTTTATTCAACTTTCTTCTCGACTTAAAAAAGCTTGAAATGACCTACTTACCACTCAAACTCAAATTTATGATGACCTGGTTGCTCAACATAAGTAAAATCCCAGTCCGGATTTGTTACTTAAACTTGACCAGGCCCGACTGGAACTTAATTTATGTCTTACTACCATTGCTGACAAACAGCTTTGTTGGTCTGATCATAAATTCTTTACTTGGAAGGACAGACCTGGCACTTTATTAGCATGCAAGCTGACTCCCAGGCATTCCCAGACGGCTCTCCCCAAACTCAGATTGGATAATGGTAAGATCCTCCACAAATTTCAATCTTTCTACACTAAACTTTATAGCTCGCCCCAGGGGGGTACTTCGTTATCTATTGACACCTTTTTGGGGTCTGTCTCGCTTCCCCCCCTTCAGGAGGCCCATAGGGAGATGATGGAACAGGCCTATCTCAGGCGACGAAATCAGGAATGCTGTAAAATCTCTTGCTTCTCATAAGGCCCCAGGACCGGATGGTCTTCCCAATACTTATTATAAAGCTTTCCCTGATATTCTGATGCCCCATATGGCCCTCTATTTTAATTATTTGCGGGATGGGGGTATGGTACTCCCGGATGAAAACAGGGCGTTCATCAGTGTCATCCCCAAGCCTCTGAAAGACGCCTCTATGGTCTCCAATTATTGGCCAATTTCCTTGATTAATTGGGATTTAAAGATTCTTACTAAGATCTTGGCCCTACGTCTCCATAAATTTCTGGCCCTATATATTCATGATGACCAGTCTGGTTTCATAAGCGGTTGACAAATGTTAGATCAAATTCGTCGGACTCTAACATTACTGTCAGCTGTGCAGTCCAATTGGGATGGGTCATCACAAAGGGAAATTCTACTACTATCACTGGATATTCAGAAAGCGTTTGACAGTCTGTCTTGGGACTACTTGTTTCAGACGTTAGACAAGTTCGGGTTTGGCCCTCATTTTACAAAGCTGTTACGGGCCTTATATTCTAATCCGTCCGCTATGGTTTCCATTCATGGATATAAATCAGCCCCTTTTTCGATAGAACAAGGAACTAGACAGGGTTGTCCTCTTTCTCCATTATTGTTTGCTTTATCAATGGAACCACTTGCGATTGCTATCTGCGCTGATCCCACTATCTCGGGCGTCTACTGTGGTCAACGAGATCATAAATGCGCCTTATTCGCTGATGATGTTCTCATGTATATATCTAATCCTCGAACGTCTCTGCCTGGTTTCTTCCATTTGTTTCATCGGTTCTCTGAGGCCTCTGGTCTTGCGCTTAACTCGTCTAAAACGGTTGCCCTAAATATCTCGTTACCCGATTCGGAGGTTCATTTCCTCCAGGAAAATTTTGATTTTCAGTGGGCCTCTGGTTCTCTCCCCTATCTAGGGATTCATCTCACGAAATCTATCTCGACGTTATGCAAGACCAACTATCTCCCGCTTTTCAAACGACTTAAAAATGACTTACTAGACTGGCAGGATCTTCCACTTTCCTGGTTTGGTAGAATCAACTCTATTAAAATAACCTTTTTACCGAGACTATTGTATTATTTCCGGACGTTACCAATCATGGTCCCCAAACGGGAACTGTTATTACTGCAAACTGCAGTCTCTAGATTTATGTGGAGGGGAAAACGCCCTAGGATTAACAAGCCTACCTTATTCTCCTTGAAGAGGCATGGCGGTTTGGGACTCCTCAATCTCTTGGCCTACTTTCAGGTGGCTCAAATAGCACAGTTATTGAGGCTCTATTGTGCCATCCATATGCTATCGGTACTCTCATATGGCTTCCCAGTGGATTGCGTCCTCCTATTTTGTGCCCTACTCTATCTTATTCGTTATCGGTGTGGGATAGATGGCGAGAGCGCAAACCTTTCTCCTCTCCACATATCCCATTAGCTCCAGTATTTGGTTATCCTGAGTTTGCTCCGGGTCTATCTCCATCGGTGTTCCAATGGTGGTTGAATAAGGGTTTGTTGCGTATCGGAGACTATTTAGATGGGTTTCGCTCTCAGTCCCTTCAACATTTTTTGACAAACTATCAGATGCCTCCCGGAGAGATATTTAGTTATCGCCAACCTCGATCTTTTATCACTAGCAAACTTAGATTACTCCCAGAACCTTGTGCGCTTACTTCCCTTGAGGTCTCCTGTGGGGCAAGTGGGATAATGCAAGGTCGTTTATCCATTATTTATACATCCATTGTTGATCCCCTCACTAAATTATCTTACATGACCCAATGGGAGGGGGATTTAAATAGTTCAATAGATCTGGATACATGGCAGAAAGCGGCTCATACTTTATCAAAGATCTCAATTAACACTGATCTTATTGAATCCAATTATAAAACGCTACTTCAGTGGTATTTGGTTCCTACTTGCCTAGCCAAAATGTACTCCTCAGTATCATCTAGCTGTTTCCGACGCTGTGGTCAGGAGGGTACTATTTTCCACGTTTGGTGGAAATGTCCAGTAGTGAGTAGGTTCTGGATCTGCATGTTGAATTTTATATATTCAGTAATAGGAATTAATATCCGTAGATCACTGGAAGTGGCTTTGTTTCATATATTACCCACTCACGTTCCCAAAAAATCAACTATACTAATTCTATACCTCTTGCTGGCGGTTCGTATTACCATAGCTAGAAGTTGGAAACAATCTTTGATCCCGTTAGACTGGGTAAAACGAAAACGTAATTGGATAATGGTGAACGATAAACTTACAAGTATTGTCAATAACTATGTGTCCAGATTTGAGGGAATGTGGGAGCCTTGGATCAGTTATATTTCTATATCATAAGAGTCTTACAGCTGACCCCCCCCCCCCCCTTTTTTTTTTTCTTTCTCCTTTTCCCTTAAGAGTATTTCTTCTTTCTTCTCTCTTTCTTCTCTCCCTTTCTTCTTTATTGATTGCTGAAATTTGAATATCTTGATGGTACTGGCACTCTCTGGGTATATCACTATAGCCATTGTTAGCCACTTTTTTTTTTGCGTGCCTATCTGTGTTCTGATCATGTTTTATATGTCGTTCCGCCATGTGGGTGGAGTTTATTGCCATCTCGTTTTATGCTATTGTTTGCTTGTTTCTCAATAAAAATATTGAAATATAAACTTGTGCTATCTTTTAATCCTCTATATTGTGCTGGCACCCATATAATTTTACTCAAATTAGTTCCATTAAGTTCATTTTCAATTTTAACCCAGCTTTTCCCTTTTGAATTATACGTCCAATCAAAAATTCTCGCTAAAATTACTGCCTTGTAATATTTCTTAAAATCTGGCACTCCCAATCCACCCTTCAATTTATTTCTACTTAGCAATTCATAGGATATTCTAGTTTTTTTTATTCCCCCATATATATCTTGTTATCATTTTTTTAATTGCCTTAAAGAAAACCTCTGGGAGTTTAAATGGGATAATTTGAAATCTATATAGGATTTTGGGTACAATTACCATTTTTATCAGATTTATGCGTCCTATCCAAGACGGGTTTCCTCCTCCCTAATTTTTTTAATTCCTCTTTAATTTCATTTAACAGTGAAGTATAATTTAATTTATACAAGTACTTATATGAAGCAGTGAGTTTTTACCCCTAAATATGTTATATCCCTTTCTTTCCATATAAAGGGGAATTCCTTTTGTATCTTTTCTTTTTCACTTTTTGAAAGATTTATATTTAAAATCTCAGTTTTTGTTGGGTTAATTTTTAAGTTTGATAATTCCCCATATTCCTTCAATATCTTCATTAAATTTGGGAGTGTTATCCTGGGGTTTCCCACATAAAACAACAGGTCATCCGCAAAGGCAGCCACTTTATGTTCCTATCTGTATTCCCTTTATATCTATATTCTTCCTTATTGTTGACAACAAAGATTCCAATGACAAAACATACAACAATGGGGACAATGGACAACCCTGTCTTGTTCCATTTGACATCCCAATAGACTCTGACCTCTCCCCATTAACCATAATAACAGCGGAGGGCTACCTGTACAACTTTCCTATCCACTCATTCTAACTCCCATCCCCAGGACTTCCAGAGTGTCCATCATGAAGCCCCAAGCAACTATCAAATGCCTTTTCAGCATCGATTGAAAGCACCACCACTGGAGTTTTTCCTTTTCTACTTTTCTGAATGAGGGTGTACTTATACTAAGCTCTGTAACGCTGTTGTCTGTTTTTTGCACTTGTACACAATGACATATAATTGGATGTAGACTGTCTCTTTTTTCGTGACATGTATGCTCTGGAATTTATTTGTGTCTTGTTCAATAAACTTTATTGCTGATTAAAAAAAAAAAGCAAGGAGGTTGTCGACAGTGACATTACTTCGTAGTTAGGTGGGATTACTCAAGAAAACCATCAGGTAGATGGGATTAAGAGCAGGTGGATGAACCCAGTATGTATGCCGGCTACATTTTTATCAGTTGCTATTGAAAGTCTCTATAATATAAGCACAATCTGATTGGGTTAATAAACAGTATTCATTCAGATATATTTTATCTGTTTGTGAGCAACATTGGACCTGTATGGAGGAGGGGGATTACATGGTGGAACAGTGCTATCCAGAAGGTTGATATTCATTTTCAAATACAGTGGATCCATTGCAGGAGATTGGCGCTATCCTCATCAGGCTACATATGGCCTCATGTAATTTAAGAGGTCCATGAAGGAGGGTAAGCGCCCAGTTTTTACACACATTGGTGAAGGCGGAGGATATAAATATGGTGGTGGCTGTCTTAGTGAAGATAGTTTGAAGATCATGGGTCTTTGAGGAGGACTAAAAAACGTTTTTCCTATTGACTGATGCACTAAATAAGTATACAAAATTTTGATTGACACAGATCACTCAATATTTTTTGCACTTAATACAGGTACTTATAATACAGGTACCTAATTGTATAATTGTTTATAAATAAGATTGTATGCACTGGGTGAGTTTTTTTCTTTTAGTTTTTTGGTATGATCACTTAGTCCTATTTAATTCTTATAAATACAATGTGAAAATGATATCCAAAAACACCCTTAAACCTACACTGATGTAAAAAATGTTCCATATGTAAAACAACAGGTATTTATAATAGATCTATTAAAGAATTTACTTCTCAAAATACAGGAAAGAGTTTTGAAATAAAAAAGTTTATTTCTTGTAATTCGACATTTGTTACGTACTTATTAGAATGTCCATGCTACTTACAATATGTGGGCAGAACGTCAAGACCCCTTCATAAAAGATTGAGCGAACATGTTAATAACATTAGAAAAGGTAAAAAAGACCACTGTCTCTCCAGACATTTTAGGGATACCCATAATTGCGATCCAGGGACCCTTAAATTCTGTGGTATTGACTCTATAGAAGCTCACTGGAGAGGGAGTGATAAAATTAAAATTTTATCACAAAATGAAACATTCTGGATATTCCAATTAAGAACACTTAGACCTAGAGGATTAAATGTGGATTTAGACCTTAATTGTTTTATTTCTAATTTTTAAATGTTCTGTTGTAATTTTATTTTATTTTAGTTTTAATTTTAATATAGTTATATAAATATTTTAAAATAAATATTCTCCTAGCTTTTTAGGTTAAAAAAGAAATAATTCATATTTAAAATTAATCATAACTTTATGTGCTATTTAGTAGGATATTTATATTTTAGATGAGATAATATTTATTGTGACCAGCAGGGGGTGCTAAGGGAGTAGTTATTAGTCTAGATATAGTTTACTATATGAGATGTTTGTCAGGATATACAGAAAGTAGGGGATATTAAATAAAATAATGTTTTTATCAATGTTTTAATTCATTAGTTGTATTCAATGTGAAATCATGATTAGTTAAGATATACATTAATGTAATTTTCTGGATTTGGATTATTGGATATAGTTGTTATATTGTATGCGGTCCCACTAGATATGCTCCTAGTTTACGATTGTATAGGGAGTTCATTTCCTGTTAGTAGGCTGTGCGGTTTAGTAAGGGCGATGTTTCCCTGTTCCAATATGGCGATCGGAGTATCGTCAGTCAATTGAGGAGCGGTACTTATTGCGGCCAGGTGTAAGGACGTCTCTCTCTCTTATGATTAAGTCCCAGATGTGACGAAACGCGTCAAGAGGAAGTGACGTCATACGCAAGGAGCAGGAACCGGAAGTGTTACAGCGGCCATCTTTGTTGGGGAATCGCTGGATACTCATGTGTGAACTGCCTGGGAAACTGTGGGAACTGCCTGGTAATCCCCACAAAGTGGGGTTTGTCCATATCGCAAATTCTAATTTTAAATGCAAGCAGATTTATTAAAATGTTACTACTCTGAATATACATGGAGGTACGTCATGCTTCATAGACCTGTGAAAGTGGATGGCATTATAACATTATCCTAACAATAAGTGAAGGAGGAGAGGAGGAGAAAGTTCCTTTTGGAGGATTTCTACAAATTATACTATTAAGGCGTGGGTTCTTTCTACTGTTGGTAAGGGTATATTGGCCTTACTCACTAGAAGTGTCACGTGTGGGTAGGAATCTCACTGAGTGGATCACTTCAGGATTTTATAATTTTTGAGCACGAGTGTTTTATTACCTATTTGGAAGGTTTTTCACAAGTGTTTCACTAATTTTATATCACTTAGTGTTGCACAATTTTATGATACACATTTGTGTTTGCATGTATGCGTATATATAGGTGTATATATATATATATATATATATATATATATATATATATATATATATATATATATAAATTTTTTTTTTTTTTTTATGTTATGGTAATGCACTATTGTGAGTTTCTTTATTTTTGAGGTTTTTCACAAAAATCATTGAACACAATCAACACTGCAAGGAATACATCTTTTTTAGTTCTACCAATTTTTGATTATCGAGACACTGGACTTTTATGATTTGGTTTTGATCACTGAGACACTGGACTTTATGATTTTGTGTTAGTTTACGTATATAACTATATGGGGAAAGTTTTGTTGTTATACATATAGGTAGATTATTTGGAAAAAGAGGGTAGATTCTCTTTTGGACCTGTTTATTTGTTTCTATTTAATTCTTGTCTGTTGGTACAGAAACGATGTTTGAAGAGCATTAGCATGTGGAGTGCACTATAAATTTTCATTCATTTTCTACAACCTGATGGGCCAACTCTCCATGCGCTAATGTGCACAAGTGGTTCCAAAGCTCTGCATTCCATGCAACTCCTCTGCTCCTCCTCCATGCACTTTGATAGAAAAAGTGCTGTACCTCCTGCTTAACAAAAGTGTGAATCTGTAGTGATGAGAATAGTGCAGAGAAATAGTGAGTAAGGAGCTTTCTAACATGGAAAAGTAAGTCAGCAAAGTTCTGGAGCTTCGCACCACTTCCAAAGGGTAAAATCAAATCAATTGTTTAGAGCAAGCATGGATAACACACCCAGGATACTTCCTATAATGCGCTTTGCCACCTACTAGGGCATGAGCATACAGCCCTCTATGTCTCTACAAGTAAGGCCCATTAGGGGGCAAAATGTGTTAGATGGAAAATCCTGGGTGGAGTGCCTGTGCTTTTGCTAAGTAATATGAAAAGTAAGTAATAAGAAAAGTATGTGTTGTAGGACACATAAGGGTGAAATCCTTTGGTGGAACTAAATATAAAAATAAAAAAAGCTGAGGGTTTATTAGTTCTTTCATTTAAATAACAATATTTTAATTACAATTACATAATTGTGGCACATTTTTATTGTTAGAAAACAACATGATTGTTCTGTCCTCGCTACATGTTTCCCTGTGTGTAATATGACATGCAGCTAAACCCTCCTATTCTGCAATAAACCACACTGAATGTAATCTTGAAGCTTTATAAACAAAACTGGTTGGGTGTAAATATTGGGGAAAACAGATAAGAAGTACATATAATAAATATTATAAAATATACAAACACAATGAAATGATTAGGCTTTAGATGGTAATAAGTCCATGCTCACCAGTTATGCTACCTGTAAGGGATGTAATTTCAGTCCAGGATATGGCTGGTTCCTTCTCTCTCACCAGTAAATATATACAGCACTATATACGCCCTTAATATAGACTATACTTCAAAAAAATATGTGTGTCTTCAATGTCCATATATTAAAATGTCCACATTTTGTGTAGCAATTCTACACACGTAACAAAATAAAGTGCTTGAATAAAGTGTCCATGCAATTGTTTTCATGCAGATAATTCCATGTACATTCATCAAACAAAACCAATGTGCTCTTGATTCTGTGCTCCTCCCCCACCAACACAGAGAATTCACCGGATATACAGTATAAGTACCTGTAATAAATAAATAATAAATAAATAAAATATACAAATTTAAACGTCCAGACGTTTATTTGTTGACATTTGTTGTTTTTAATAATTGTTTGTTTTTATAATTCATGGTAAGGGTATTGAGCACTGTGCTTTTTCTAAGTATATGAGATGTAATTTTATAATTTTTTTGATAATTACACACTTTGATAACTTTATTAAAGAGATAACACTTTTTTTTGACATAAGCCTGTTTGCCTTCTCAAGTAACCGCTTGTCCCACCCGAGGAAGGGGGGGGGGGGACTTTACCTCATGGTAAAGGTGTTTTCTCTTTTCTCTATATTAATTCGGGGCCATATGCCCTGAACACAGGAATTTTGCATTCACGGGAATACGACCCTGAATGCATACAGTTCTACATGCATGCAGCCCTAAATACAAATAGTACTCAGTGCAGCACCCAGATCCTGCATATTTTAGCCTCTCATTGATTGTATTAATCTACTGGTGGAAGGGCTGTGCTCTACATCATTGATTCCTGGATGACTGAAAATACACTGGTGGGTCTGCCCATGTGCATGTAGCCTACAGCTGAAAAAACGAAAATTAACACAAAAGAAAATTTACTGCCAATAACAACCAATTAGGTTTTTTTATTTTATAGAAAAGTATAATGGAAATCCTGATTGGTTGATCAGGATAATAACGCCACACATGTGCCCTCTTTACCAGGTTTAATGAATTAACCTCAAGGACTGTTGTTCTTTCTCTTATCTAGTACTTTATAAAATAACATCCTGCACATTCCCATAATTATGAATAACCTTAAATGCCATTATAATTAAAGTCCTTTATATGCCATAGTTTGATTAATGTCCCTTAGTGCCACTGTCACAAGAGTAATTAGAATCGAAAACCACCGAATTTTAATTAATATAATTTTTTCATGGATGCTAATGGCTGCATCATCCAGATGCTCCCTATAGATATTGTGGAATCATTATTCTTAGTAAGAATTCAGCATGGGGAGAGTGACAGCATAGAACAGTCTGCAGCTATATTTGCATTAGAACAGTGTTCTCCAAACTGCGGCCCTTTACTTGCCTTTATCTGGACCTCTAGGCGTTATTCCTTGACACCAACAATGGGGTATAATTTCTGCCAGTGACACCAACAACAGCGTACTATTCCTCCCACTGAAACCAACAATGGGACATAATTCTCTCCACTGACAATAACGATCAGGCACTATTCCTCTCACTGACACCAACAATGGGGCAGTATTTCTTCCCCTAATACAAAAGATGGGGCATTGTTTACTCCCACTAGGCGCAGTCCGGCCCTTCTAAAGTCTTTGTTAAGAAAGTTTGGAGACGCCTGCATTACAAGATTTGGGAAATACAGGAAATTAGTAGCTGATTAACCTAACTTGTAATGGTACTCAGTGGCTTTGATATTAATTTCCCTTACTGCTAAGCTAATTAAAGAACCTCATTAATAGTATAATTAGAAACCCTGAAAATGGATTGAACTGAATGTAACTGTTGTCAGAATAATTAATACACATAGGTAAGATTAATGTATTTCACTTACCACACACAGAAACAGTGGTTTGTTATCTAAAGCTTGTAACAGGCATGAAATGGTTGTTGCCTCTCTCTAGTTTTAGGTGGATTGGGTGCCAGTAGTATGTGTATGCACACCAGCAGACCTCGGGAATTAACCAAAACGGATACAAAAAAAAAAATCTGATTCACTAAGGGAAAAAAAATCATTCCACACCAGTATATTTTCAAACGAACATTCATGACATGACATACATTCCATGACATGACCAATGTTGTTCACCAGAACGCCAACAAAATATTTTCTTAAACATTTGACTTTGGGGCAAATGGACTTTCCAGAATGAAAACCACATTCTCTATTAGAAATTCATTTGAAAACAAATTTCTGTCTTGCTTCTTCAGATTTTCTCATCACTGTGATCAAAAACAAACGTTGTTCAGATCCGACTAACAAAAAGAAAATCAAACAAACATTCTTAAAATGAACTTTTTGAAACAAAATTCTACTGGTATATTACCAACTTTAGATGACAAAACTGTCCCAAATAAATAAATATCCCATATCAAAACCATGGCAATTCATTCTGACCATAAAACTAGCTTTAAAATGAATATATGGCTTGTATCATTGTTCTGCCTCCAGCAGGGAAATGTATTATGAAATATTAATTTCAGCCACTAGATAGAGATTGCAACAAATACACTGTTTTACAAAAACGGGAGCAGCCTTTTCAAACAGAGGAACCCTTGAACTAACTTTCGGGTCTCAGGGAACTCCTGCTAAAAATGACTCTAACTACAACTCATTATACTCAGTGTGATGGTCAGAGGGAAGAATTCTCCTTACACTTGTGGTCATTGGGAATAATTACCCTCTTACACATAGCTATAAAAATCAATGGTGTCAGTGGAAACGTATCTCAGAAGCAGAAAATGCTTATTGCTCAAGCAACCCCTAGCAACCTCTGAAGGAACCCTGGTTGAGAAACCCTGAGACTGGAGACTAGAGACTGTTTAGACAAGAGCTAAGGGTTAATAAAAATTGCCATCATTTTAAGAAAAAGAGGCAGGTGCATCCTGGGAGCTCAGACTCCATCTTAGAAATTGAGAGAGATGGAAGTTGGTTGTGGAGCATGAAACAGGTACCCGAAAACTGCTAATGTTTAGCAAGCGCATATACAGTATCTCTGCAAAGAAAAGCACTGTGTAATGTGAGCACTCGAGTTTTTATGAGCAATAACATTTTTAAGGTTTTACACCATAGCAATCTCCCTTTAGTCCCTCCTCATTTGCATTTACCTGACCTGATACAAGCAAAGGGAGAGTGAAGAGTATGACCCAGACGGAAAGTGGATGGTGTTTGTTATCAGTACCATAAGCGCAGCATAGCTTTCCTGTAGTGGGTACTCATATACAGGTGAAACTCGAAAAATTAGAATATCATGCAAAAGTTAATTTATTTCAGTAATGCAACTTAAAAGGTGAAACTAATATATGAGATAGACTCATTACATGCAAAGCAGGATAGTTCAAGCCGTGGTTTGTCATAATTGTGATGATTATGGCTTACAGCTCATGAAAACCCCAAATCCACAATCTAAGAAAATTAGAATATTACATGCAATCAATAAAACAAGGATTGTACATAGA